>NW_027673585.1:87500-90943 GCF_964194415.1 Vipera berus
AGGACGGATGCCTCCCCGGGGTGTCCAGAGAGATGGGGTGTCAGTGGGAGAGGCGTCCATTCATGGGGTGGCCGTAAATCACAACCAAGCAGCTGGAGCAGATTGCAGAAAAGAAATCAGCGTGGCCCACCCAAATCCGTTTTAATTAACAATTGGGGCCGAGATAAAGCTAGCATTTAAATGCCAGTATGCTAATGTGTTTTGCTCCGAGGCAGACAATGGAAGCGCGCTTCTCTCTTGCGCATCGTTGACAACCTGTGTTCCCCCTGACCTTGTGATACCGGGGTGTTTTTTTTCCTCCCCCGCCCTCCGATGAAAACAAGAGGAAGCCGTGTGTCCGGAGTTCCTCCATAAAACGACAAAAGCTTTTCAAGACTTCCCTCGCACAAATGGGTTTGCCACAACTTCTCACAATAAAGAGCGGCTTTGCAGCGGCTGATTTTCTGCCGTCCTTAGATGAAGGAAGAAGGGGGCTGTCAGGAGTCCTCACACTTATGACCACAAGCGGGAGCCTGAATTTCTGCTGCTAAGCCAAGGGGTTGTACCAGTGAAAAGCACCTGATTTTGCAGCTTTCTTTTTTTTTTAATGAATTGAGTTGAGTTGAGTTGAGTTGAGTTGTGTTGAGTTGAGGAGTTGTGTTGTGTTGTGTTGTGTTGAGTTGAGTTGAGCTGAGCTGAGTTGATTTGAGTTGAGGAGTTGTGTTGTGTTGTTGAGTTGAGTTGAGCTGAGTTGAGGAGTTGTGTTGTGTTGTGTTGAGTTGAGTTATGTTGAATTATGTTGAGTTGAGTTGAGTTGAGTAGAATTGAGGTAGTCCTTGTCTTATGACCACAATCACGTTTCTGGGTCACGTGATCCCCTTTAGCGATATTCCGACAAGCAAAGTCAATGGGGGATGCCAGATTCGTTTAACGACCATGTCACTGACTGATCAACTGCGGTGATTCAGTTAACAGCTGTGGCCAGAAAGGTCGTGAAATGGGGCAAAATTCACTCAACAGCTGTCTTGCTCATCAACGGAAATTTGGGGCTCCGTTGTGGTCCTGTGTCAAGGATTACCTGCACCTCTTTTTCTTTTTCTTGCTTTCCTTCCTCATTTATTTATTTATTTTGTTCTGTTCCATTAGCCCTTTTCTTTTTCTTTATATTCATACTGCGTGGTGTTTTTTTTAACTTGGTAAAAAACGTCTTTAATAAAATGTCAAAATTTTACCTTGTAAAAAAAAAACCTTTATTAAAAACTAATTGGAAAAAAGACCATTAAATGCAAAAAAAGGGGTCCCAAAAGCTAATTTCCAAGCATAAAATGAAAGACCTAAATTGTTTTGAGAACACACACTGATGACACTCCACGTGATGAAAGTCTGGGAGGATTTTTTTTTTTTTACAAAACAAGGTTAGTCCAAAGGTGGGGAGTCCCCCCCCAAAAAAAAGACAACTGGACTTTCTTGCCGTTTTCTTTGAAAACGTTTCTCTTCGCACCCAAGAAGCTGCCTCAGTTGTAACTGAGATAAAACCTCTTTTGCACT
Source organism: Vipera berus (assembly GCF_964194415.1). NCBI lineage: Eukaryota > Metazoa > Chordata > Lepidosauria > Squamata > Viperidae > Vipera > Vipera berus. The sequence goes on from NW_027673585.1 coordinate 89,028, forward strand.
GACTGCCAATAGCTTTTCAGGTGTAATTAAAATTACAGTGGGGGGTTGGACTAGATGACCTCCAAGGTCCGTTCCAACTGTATGATTATGATTATGATTGTGATTGATTGTGATTATATTTCATGCCTGAGCAAGTGATTGGATTAGAAGACCTCCAAGGTCCCCTCCAGCTATTGTTCTGTTCTGTTCTGTTCTGTTCTGTTCTGTTCTATTCTATTCTATTCCTAATAATTCTATTGTATTCCATTCTATTCTATTCTATTCTATTCTATTCTCTGTTCTATTCTCTGTTCTATTCTCTATTCTATTCTGCATTCTATTCTATTCTATCTATATTGTACTTTTATTGCATTTTTATTGCCCTGTACACTGCCCTGAGTCCCTCGGGAGAAGGGCGGTATAGAAATTAAATTATTATTATTATTATTATTATTATTATTATTATTATTATTATTATTATTATTATTATTATTATTATTATTATTATTATTATTAATAATAATAATAATAATAATAATAATAATAATAATAATAATAATATTCTATTCTCTGTTCCATTCTATTCTCTGTTCTGTTCTATTCTATTCTATTCTCTGTTCTATTCTATTCTCTATTCTATTCTGTTCTATTTTGTTCTGTTCTGTTCTGTTCTATTCTATTCCATTTTCTATTTTATTCTGTTCTGCTCTGCTCTATTCTATTCTATTCTATACCATTGTTTTATTTTATTGTTATTTTTTTTATTCTGGGAATTGTGGGAGTTGAAGTCCACCCAACGTAAAAGCCTATTGCCTAAGGAATTGAAGTCCACCCGTCTTGAAGTTGCAAAGTTTCAAAACCACAGATCCACCTACATCTTTTGCAAAGTTTCAAAGTCAAATATTTGAGAGTAAAACCCTCCAGGGTCCAGCAGCCTCTCCACAGGTGGAATATTCCGATACCAAGCAAGGAATGGATTTTTTTTAACTATTATTATTATTTTATCTCTAACCCAGACTCGCTAGGGCCTCTGTTGCGTTCCCTTCCCCCTCTGCCCGTCTCTCTCTCTCTCTCTCTCTCTCTCTCTCTCTCTCTCTCTCTCTCTCTCTCTCTCTCTCTCTCTCTCTCTCCTCTCTCTCTCTCTTTTTTTCTAATCCCTTTCACTTCGTGTAGTTTGCTCCGCTTACAGTTTATCGGCGTTTGTCTCTCCAGAAGAAAAAAAGGAAATTTTTCAGTTTATCAACATTTGTCTCTCCGGAGGGGGGAAGGGAAAAAAAAAGATTTTTCTCATAACTCAGGCCAGCCTCTCCTGCTTCCTCGGCGTGGCTGATGGGGGAGAATTCAATTTGAAGGGTCTCAGATGCCTAGCAAGGCTAGCAAACATCTGGAGGCAAAGAAGGATGGAATTTCACTGGGTTTCCGACAGTTTGGAGAAGACAGATTTGATAAGGACAGATGCCTTTGGCAAGCCCACCCAGAACCCCGTGACAGTATTTAACTAAAACCCATTAAAGGAAACCCTCGGGGGGGCCGGGGGGGGATGTTTCAAGAATATCGAATAAACAGAAGCACCCAAAGGCAGCCTTCAGCTGTCACAGCCAGCCGGAGAAAGGAGAATCCTGAAGAACAGAAAGGCTGGTCCAAGAAGCAGAGAAGGAAAAAATAATAATAATAAAAAATTATTTTTATTATATTTAAGGCTTGATGTTTTTGGAATCCCGTGTGAGTCACCCAAAGTTACATTTTGCAAATTTATTGGGAAGTAGGCACGAATCCAACGATGCATGGAGGAGGGGAGGGATTGAAATAGAGATAGGTAAGAGGGAGAGAGAGATAGATATAAATAGATATAAACAGGAGATATAAAGAGAGAGAGGATAGATATATAATGTAATATATAATATATAATAAGTAAAATGTCTGCAAGAAAACAACCA
>NW_027673583.1:0-88669 GCF_964194415.1 Vipera berus
GGACAAGCAATGCTTCTTCCAAAGCATAGATACAACCTTTGGACTTTTCTTCTACTTCCCACGGGGATTTGATGTGGTGGTTTGCTGATCAAATCTGACAGCAATCCGCACCACCAATTTTTGGTTGCAAATCTCTGTGGTTATCTAAAATCTCTAGTTATCTAAAAGTAATGGTTTGGGGAAGGAGCAGGAAGAAAAAGAAAGAATAACTGGCAGGGATAATGTTTAGGATTCCTGGATAAACTTAATGTAATGTTAAATTTGACCTATTCACATTTAAAGTGTAGATTGTTGTTATTTACAAATAGAGAACAAATAGCTTTGGTAAGTGAGAGATGAGAGACAGATCTAGTTGAGAGCTGTCTTCAATTACATTTAATTTTAAGAAAGAGAAGTACAAGGTAAGAGGGGAAAATATATGTCAGATGGTGCTGATGCTAAGATTTTCACATTCTATATCTCCTAGACCACGGGTCTTCAAACTTGGCCCCTTTATGACTTGTGGACTTCAACTCATAGAATTCCTCAACCAGGCACGCTGGCTGAGGAATTCTGGGAGTTGAAGTCCACAAGTCATAAAAGGGCCAAGTTTGAAGACCCCTGCCCTAGACTTATTGGGTTATCAGGGTGGCTTTATTCATATATATGTATATGAATACACACACAGAGAGAGAGAGAGAGAGAGAGAGAGAGAGAGAGAGAGAGAGAGAGAGAGAGAGAGAGAGAGAGAGAGAAATGTGTCTGTTATTCAGTTTAAATGTCTATGGAGATTCTCACCCATCCGGGTCACAGTTGTCTGCAAGTTACTTTTTCAAAAGGCAACTAGACTATTTTTTTTTCCTGGAGGAGGAAAAAGAAGACATTTTGTTTCTCATCCAAGAAGCTTCCTCAGTTCTGATGGTGGGAGATGGAAGGACAGGTACTGATAGATGAGTCTGGAAGGCGGGTGATGGTGATGGAAGGTTAGGTTCTGATAGAATGGGGAGGGAGGAAGGAGAAGATTGTATTTCTTTGCAGTCATTTGGTCATTAACACACTCTCTGAGACCTGTTGAGGCCACTTGGAGGTTTATCTGTGCCCTCAGAGTATCTGATAATTCGGTCTAAGGTGTTTGTGCATCAAAAATGCACATGTCCAAAAGATAACCCATCATTTTAAACCCAACAACCTGCCTCCAGAAGTTGTGAATGCTCCAACACTGGACGTTTTTAAGAAGAGACTGGACAACCATTTGTCTGAAATGGTATAGGACTTCCTGCCTAACCAGGGGATTGGACTAGAAGACCTCCAAGGTCCCTTCCAACTCTATTGTTGTTGTTGTTGTTATTATTTGTCTTCTTCCATCTGAAATCCTTGCCAAAAAAGGCAGTTATACTTGAATAGTTGCAGCTGAGCGCTGGGATTACTGATGTCTGTCCCATTAACTATTGACCAACATCTATAGCTGCCTCACCTATTTCTTCCTTCATAGCCACCCATCTTTTGAGTCACAAAGCCAATTTCCCTTTCTGAAATTTTAGATCAATAGCTAATTCAGCAGAGTATTTGAGTAATTCGGGCTGAATGACTGGCCCAAAGTCACCCAGGAGGCTTTCATGCCTAAGATGGAACTGGAACTCATGATCTCCCAGTTTCTAGCCTGGTGCCTTAAACATTGGGTTTCTCAACTTTGGGGGGGGGGGCTAAAAGCACATTTAGAGAACATGATGTGACAACTTTCCTATAGTATGTAGATAGTAGTCATGTAGAATAATGGAGTACCACAGGCAGGAATCAGAATTCTTCCAAAGCTGGGCAGATTATACAGCTTAATTTATAATAGAATTATTGTCAGTGAAACTCTTGATATATGGCAAGTACGAAAAGGATTATTATCTGTCTTTCTGGTTGTTTTTTTGTGGGGGTGAGTGAATTTTGTTTTCTTCTTTTTTCCCCCTACACATTATGGAGTCAGGTTATTCAGTTCCTTGTAAACATTTGTTAGCTACTGTTCAACAAACATAATTTGTTAATAGAACTGCTAGCCAATCTGATTAAATATGAATTAGATGATGATAAGATTGCCCACAATAGGTCACTAAATGTATGTTTCAAACATTTTATACATAAACTTCACATAAATCCTACAGATCAATGATACAAGATTGACAACCTGACTCCATCTGCTGGTAAAAATGATTCCATATTCACAGTTACAGTATATATTTTTTTCTAAATACAATTTGAATAAAGATGATATTTCTAATGCCATGTTGTAAGTCCCACCTCTAACAGTAATCTCATGGCTACAATCCTGACTGTTTTGACACACTTTCCCTGTGGACACCCCTGACCATAATAGCAGCAACTCAAATTTTGTCACATAGGCATCCAGATTTTCACACTAGATTTGGCATTTTTATCCACATATCGAGTCCTTCTCAAAGACCTGGAATAGACAGGTGTTGATGTCTGAGGGATTAAAGATATGCAGGATGTAAGCTGTTGCAGGATGTAAGCTGCTCGAAGTAAAGCTGCTGTCATGGTTCCGATGAATAAGACAAATCAAACAAATTGCAGGCATATTATTTATCTAAAAAGTCTTAGTAATGAAACGAAACATCGGTACTCATGGAGGGATGCCAGAATCTGAAATCTCCTCCCCCCAAACCCATTATAACACACACACAATCCCCACCCTTACCTATACATCATAAATCACATTATCCAATTAGTTTCACATATGAGGTCTCTCCTCCCATTCTGTACACGGCTTCTTATCTTCTCAAAATAGATGTTAGAAAAATTCCCTCCCTTCAAGATTCAAAGTGAAGCAGTTTAAACAAAAGGCTGTCTCTTACATTGTCAGTGCAAAAACATGTCAATGTTTGCAGCATTGACATCCGCCCCCACCCCTACAAAAAGAATAGATCCCGTAATGTAAACAAACACAAGTTAGGAACTGACTTTTGGTTTGTTGGGGTGTTTCTCATAAAACGTTTTGATAAGTCTGTCAGCTTTCACATTGCTAGATTTCACCCAAATGGCTTCAGACAATGGGTATCCCTTCCATTGTACTAGGTACTGCAATTTTCCCTTAAAGATTCTAGAGTCAAGGATGTCTTTCACTTCATAATGGGTCTGACCCGCTACTATGAGGGTTCTTCCAAGTCAGGGGCTTGCTCGTTATATAAATTGTTCAACCATTCGGATGCTTCTCCCTCTAGGCTGGACGCAATCACATCGACCATAGCACCTGGGTCTTGGTAGAGATGGGCCCAGCTATTCAAATGAGAGCGTACGTGGTTGAGGAAGAAAATCAGTTTCTCTGGGTCCCCGTCGAAGGTTGCTCTGAAGGGTGGGTTCATCATTGGTTGCTGGGGTCCCCATTACTGCTGGCCCCACCCTGGTTGTTGGTTAAATGGTTGCTGGGGGCCCCATTGCTGCTGGCCCCACCCTGGTTGTTGGTTAAATGGTTGCTGGGGGCCCCACTGGTGTTATTCTGTCTCCAGTTGCTGCTGGCCCCACTCTGGTTGCTAATTTAATGGCTGCCAGGGCACCCACTGCTGCTGGCCCCACTGGTCCTGCTGTACGTTCAGGGGTTGCACATTTGGGTCCTGCTGCTGCCACCCTTGCTGTTGTCCTCCCACCAGCTCCTGATCTCCAGGCTTCTGTACCACCCCCAGCTGTTGCAAGGCTTCTATTAGCTGGAGAAAGCTCAGAGGTTGTTGGCCTTTCACTTGTGGGGGGCTTCCCAACCTCTCACTGCTGCAGAGGCCCCAGCTGGAGTGGTTCCAGCTTGACAAGATAAGCCCAGTTATCTGCTGAAGTTTGGAGATCGGCTCAAATTCCCACAGAAAACTATTTATTATTTCCTCTTCAGAAGTTTCGCCAGCAATCAGGCCTTCTCTTTCCATCTTGAGGATTCTTCCCTGAATCTTTGCCAGCTTATCTCTCCTACCAGAGATAGCGGCAGGGGCTCAGGACCCCCCTTTGAAAGAAAGTAGATTCTGGCATGATGTCATGGTTCCGATGCATAAGACAAATCAAACAAATTGCAGGCATATTATTTATCTAAAAAGTCTTATTAATGAAATGAAACATCGGCACTCATGGAGGGATGCCAGAATCTGAAATCTCCTCCCCCCAAACCCATCGTAACACACACACACACAATCCCCGCCCTTATCTACACGTCATAAATCACATTATCCAATTAGTTTCACATGTGAGGTCTCTCTTCCCATTCTGTACACGGCTTTCTATCTTCTCAGAATAGACGTTAGAAAAATTCCCTCCCTTCAAGATTCAAAGTGAAGCAGTTTAAACAAAAGGCTGTCTCTTACATTGTCAGTGCAAAAACATGTCAATGTTTGCAGCATTGACAGCTACTGCTTGTAATTGACTAATGGTGATTTTGTCAATGCTGATGGTGTTCAAGTGGAGCTCCAGTTATTTTGGGATTGCATCCAAGGCACCTCTTACTATTGGTACTGTCAAGGTTAAATCACTAAGATTCCTGCTAACTTCTAACAGTACTCAACTTCCCAAAAAAACGGGGGAGGGGTAGAAAGCGTAGGTAGGAAACGGGATTCTATAAAGCCGTTCACAGACTGTGAGGGCACACAAGAATGCCAAGGTCACTATTACATGTGTCTGATGGAGAAGTGGAATGTTCTCATAACAAACCTAAGAGCTATAATTGGGTAACATGAACACCCAGTGGGTGAGGGTTAAGGGAAGCTATTGTTTAACTAGGTAGATTTTTGCACGGAAAAAACAGAGCAGGTTTTGCTCCTTCAATTCCAAGATGTGTGTTCAATAAAGATTATCTGTATATTTCCTCTCTTTTTTCCTTTAATACATACTGTCTCTTATCTAAATTAATATACTTCTTATTCTATCCTTCAGCTACTTAGTAGTTTTCTTACATTTATCAGTGATTTTATATATCTTATTTATTTTGATATTCCATCTTTTGGACCATCAATAACCTTATAAATTTTCCTGGCTTTAATTTTGCATTAATATTTAAATTAAACATTTAATATTTATCATTTCCAAATTTTTGAATGACCTAAATTCTCTTTTTCACAATTTCCCCCAACATCTAATGTTCCAGATACATATCTTATCTATCTCACTTCCATATCAACAGATTAGTAATACAGTGTAATATTCTTATTTTCATTATAATTTCCAAATATTATAGATTCAATAACCAAAATTTCTCCCATTTCAGCATTTAATACAGCCTCTCTCTTCTTTATGTCCACTTTCTCACATTTAAGCTTATAATTCTATTTCTTATCACTACATCCATACATATTAATTACGTTACATCACTGTTAACATATATATATCTTAATCACCTTTATCTAATCTTTATAAACAACTCAATATTTCAATTTAACTACTAACATTCATACATCTAGGTTTTAATTAGCCAACATTTTTCTTTGTCTTCACATCATAACAATATCTCATATTCAAAATAAGGGTCTTGTCTACTTAAATATATTCTATTTTAAACCTCCTAAACATGTCCACACTCCATTCTTCTTCAGTCTTATTCTTGCTTTTTTCCTTTGCCAAGTCATCTTCCATGTCCTTGCTTCAGGATCATGAAAGAGTTCTTGTATTATTGTATCATATTGAGATGACCATCTAATCGCAATTTTTGGAAGGTTGAGGGGCAATAAAGATTATCTTTTATGGCTTTCAAAGCCTTGAAGATTCCTTTTTGGGGGGTCCACTATTTGGGCATTACCTTTGCTTGCTTTTGCCACAAATCTGCTTCTTTTTGTAGGTCTTTGTATTTTGTGATTATCTCCAGTCCTTACTCTTCTCTTCTGCTGTCTCCAGATACTTCCATGTCCATTATCCTTTTTTTCCCCTTATCGACAGTTGTCAGGTCTGGCATATTATGTGGTTGGTCTCTGTCTGCTTGAATTCTAAAGTCCTAGAACAATTTAGCTTCTTCATATTCTATGACTTTCTTTATTTTATGATCCCACCAACTTTTTTGCTTACAGGCAAATGGTATTTCTTGCCAATCTTCACATACACCATTGTTGCGACTTTGTCATGCTGTTGTTATCATTTCTATATTATTGTTATAGTTTATCATATAATCAGCCAGATGTTCAGAGTGGATTTGGCATTTTTATCTACCCATCGAGTCCTTCCCAAGACCTGGGATAGGCACGTGTTGATATTGATGGTGTTAGAGGTATTGTCTCAGGATGTAAACTGTTTCAAGTAAACAGCCTTTTGCAATTGATGGGTGGTAAATTTATCAATGACGATAGTGTTCAGATGGTGCTCCAGTTTTTTGGGATTGCACCCTTAGCGCCTATGACTATTGGTGGTACCTTGGCTTTCTTTGGCCACAGTCATTCTATTTCTCTTTGCAGGTCTTTGTATTTTGTTATCTTCTCCAACAGTTGTGAAGTCTGGAGTGTTATGTGGCAGGTGCCTGTTTGTTTCAATTCTAAAGACTCAGGGCACTTTAGCATTGGCTAAGAAAAATTAAAATACAAGAGACAAAAACAAAACATTTAAAATGAGTATTTAAACATAATGAACAAATACATCCCATTCAAAGAGCTGTGCCTTGACTGCTCTTATAAAAGCATCGAGAATGGCAGAAGGAGATTAAACGGCATTCCCTAAGGATTTAGTGCTACAGCATGAGAAAGATACAGGAGCAGCTATGTACAGTCCATTTAGGAAAGTTGAAACCAATTCACTCTAAACTTCTTAGTTCTATTCAAGTCAGCAGGTTCCCATGCAAATAGTAGTTACCTCGCTCTCCCATCACTTGGGCACCCCAGGCAGCTAAGAAGAAAGAGACAAAATAATGAAATAGTAAATTACACAAAGTAGGATTGTGAAACAGCACTCTGGATTTGATCTCTAAAAGGTACTTTGAAGTGCCCAAGAGCACAAATTTAGCATCTGCCTGCACCATTTTAAAGCAGCTGTGTTTTTTCCCCTGGAGCATGGAGCAATGGCAGCAAGGAGCTCTGTGATTTTGGTAAAAGATGCAGCTGCTTTAAAGAGCACCACAGACTAATGCTCTATTCGTGTTTTGGAAACTGAATCCACAGGGTTGCACAGCCCTAATAAAGTAGAAGGAAAAATAATAATTTAAGAAGAAAGTTGTATAATCTTGAGTTTAAAAGGCCTGATTTTTTTAAGCAGGTAAGTCATGACTAAAAAGGAAAAAATAGTCAAGTGCAGTTCTCAATGGCTCTGGGGAACACAGAGGATTTTTTCTCATGTGGAAATCAACAAACTTTGGAAAGTCTCTTAAGAGACTTCTCCCATCTACTTAATAGTTAGACACATTCATAACAAGATGCCCAACCTCTAAGCTGTTAAGTTGAACAGAATTTTTTTTTCTCCACATCAGCTTCTAAGTCAGACATGTCAAACTCACGACGTCATGTGACGTCGCGCGACGTATCGGAACTTTTTCCCATTGCCGAAAATGGGATGGGTGCGGTTTCTCCATGACGCTCCGGCCCGCGGGCCGGCAGTTTGACACCCCTGTTCTAAGTAGTCTTAAATAAGAACGGTTACTGCGATAACACAATCTATGGTCATGGTGCCTTATGATCCCCGATGCTACCATACTACGTTTCTTTTACTTTTCAGTTTATTTTGAATTTACTCATTACTACCTTTTCTGCTGAGAGTGAGATATGTGGGATATGTGTTTCTCAGCAAAGGTAGGTCAGCTAAGATAAAGGATGGGTCCACAATTATCCAGGGAGATCTATGTTTATGTAGATACTTGAACATCAATTTCTCAACTCCAAGACTTTAACTCCTGCCCAATTCTACCCTTCTGTTCTTGGCATGGATTTATTTAGGAACTTTTTTTAATCACATCTTACTATTTTTTTATAAATGACTCAGGGTGGTGAACATATTGAATATTCCTGTCAACATCCAACTTGAGAATCCAAATAAAGTGCCAGGTTCATTCTGAATATCTTACTGCTTATTGAATACATGGCATGGTAATGTTGAAGCAAAACTAACTCTGAGGTTCCCAGATACCAGTTCATAGAATTAAACAATAATTTCTCCAGCCAAACCCCCACCCTCTCATGTAGTCCATGTAAACAATTTCAGTTTGTTACGGGAACCGTCTGCTTCCTCTCCACACCTGATGCAGTGTCCTTGAAAAGGTTTCAGGCTCTCACGGTCTTCAGTGGAATCATAGAGGTTTCATTTCTCCATCTAACCCATTCTAAAGCAACTCTAATGGCAAGCTGAAATGAAAAGGCACGTAGGTGCCAAAGTTTCATTCTTGACACTCCTTCCTCTTTCCATTTTCCTCCCAACAACAACCCCATGAGGTGGCTGGGCTGTAAAAGAGTAACTGGCCCAAGTCAATCAGCTGGCTTTCATGGCTAAGGTGGGACTAGAACTCACTGTCTCTTGGTTGTTTCTTGACAGGTACCTTTAGCACTAGACCAAACTGGCTGTCCCTTCCTAGCTGTGATGAACTGGTCACGTACAGGTAGTCCTCTACATACAACCAATCATTTAGCAACCATTCAAAGTTGCAACAGCACTGAAAACAGTGACTTAAAACCATTCCTCACAGTTATGATCATTATAGCCTTCCCACAGTCAACGTGATCAAAGCTCAAGCACTTGGCAATTGGCATGTATTTACAACAATTGCAAAGTCCCAGGGTCATGTCATGACTATTTGTAACCTTCCCAGCTGGCTTCCAACCTGCAGTCAATGCGGGGAGCCAGGTTCACCTAATTGCATGATTCACTTAACAACTGCAGTGATTCCCTTAACGACCGTGGCAAAAAGAGGTCATAAAATTGGAATGATTCACTGAACAACCACCTTATTTAGCAATGGAAATTCTGGTTTCAATTGTGGTTGCATAAGTTGAGGACTAGGTGTATTGGATCTTTCCTGACAACTTTCAGTCCTACTTTAAAATTCAGAGCTACTGACGAATGCTCGTTTATAATGGTGTTTGACCTACCGCTGGTAATGCTGCGAGTATTTGTCGCTTGTTTCATTTGGCTCTTGTGATTGATTGTATTTATTAGAAATCTGCAGATTTTCATCCTCCAAGGAGCTGATCAAGTTTCCTGCCACTGGTATAATGAAGACAATCTGTCGTGAAAGAAAGCTTGATTGTCTAATGACAGCTCCAAACACCAGTAAAAAAAATGAAGCCACAGCACAGATGTCAATAAAAGTACCACATGCTGCTGTAATGCAGAAATGTTTGTTTTATTATACGAACAATATTATTTTTATTTTTTCAGGCATTTCCCAGCTCAAACAAGCCTCAACATAGCAACTGACAAGTGTTTTTTTTTTCTCTCAGGCATGGGAGAGCAAGAAAAAAACAACTGGATTATTGTTGACTCCTTGTTTTTGTTTGTCGCTGTTTACTGAAACTCGACAAAAGCAAAATAAGTGACCCTTTCCCCCCCCTCCCTTCTTTCCCAAATCAACAGAAAGGAAAGAAGAACACAACAGCAGAGCTTCAAGAACCTGACAGTATTTTGCTTCCCTGGCGTCATCACCAGAATTCTTATGGACTCAGGCGTCAAAAGCGAGATTGGGTCATCCCGCCAATCAACGTGCCAGAAAATTCGAGAGGACCCTTCCCACAGCAGCTTGTTAGGGTGAGTGGAATGCCAGAATACTCTATACCTGTCTGTAAGTTCAATGGAGATTACATTTCCCAAAGCTTGTTAGTGGATTATCTTTAGAAAGAAACAGTAGACTTCCAAGTTGGACTTGAGACAAGACTTGTCCTCAAACAGACTGTTCGTGCTTTACAAGGATGTGCCATTCAGTAGTCACCAATGAATATGAATGCATTGATAGACGGTTGTAAAAAACTGAAAACACAAATACTATAAAAAGAGCACAAAAAAGCAGTGAAATAAGAGAACCGTCATATATACCAGGGGTCCCCAACCCCCAGTCAGTGGACCGGTACCGGGCCGTGACATGCCAGCAACCGATCCACACAAACAAGCAAAGCCCCATCCATGGGATGCAGGCAGCACACAAAACCACGCATTCTCTGGTCCACAGAAAAATTTTTCTCCACAGAACTGATCCGTGGTGCCCAAAAGGTTGGGGACCTCTGACATATACTTTGAAGCACAAAGATTTGTTCAGGTGTTAATGTGGCATAATTTGGAAATAGTGAATTCAGGCTTTGCCATGATAAGATAAGAAGCACAACAACAAGTACTTGCACTAATTTTATTATAAGGTTATATTAACAGAATCTTGCCGGTTTGAAAGTACATCTCTCCGTCCCTCACCTTTACAGACCAAGAAACTAGGGAGAGTCCCTTTTGATACATTTTCCAGGCCCCTGTTCCTTTTATGGACTCACCTGCCTCTTGCCTGATCATTATTCAGATTTTATAAGCAGGGAAGAAAACTATTTTAATTAAATAGTAATCTGCATGATACATTGTACATCAATGCATGGGGTACTTTACAGGAAACAAAACATAGGACCCTGCTCTCAAGAATCCTAGAATCTAGAATTTGCATCAGGGAAAAGGAAGGGGAGGAAAAAAATGGGACCTGGTTAAATGGGAAAGCCAATTTTTAATTTCTACTTGAGCTATGTACAGGCTGACTCATAAAAGTGCATGTATTTGTATGCTTTATTAGGTTTCTTTTTCCTTTTGTTGTGTCCAGTTTTGTGTTTTACTTGGCAAGGATTTTCAGAAGTGGTTTGCCATTGCCGTCTTCCTAGGGCTGAGAAAGAGTGACGGGCCCAAGGGCACTCAGCTGCCTTTGTTGCTTCAGGTGGGACTAGAACTCAGAGTCTTTTAGTTTCTAGCATGATCCTTAACCACTACATCACACTGGCTCTCATTAGATTAATTATCCACCACCAGAGGTTTAAAGTAATAAAAAAATGAAAGAAAGAAATGGTAATATGGGTCAATAAAAGGGATATCTGGACAGTGATTGACAACCATGTGTGGCCAGTGTTTTTCCAGTGTGGTGGGATGTAGTGCAGAGTTTCAGAAGGGAGGGGCTCTTTCCCAGGGGAGCTTGAAATGTCTGGTAGGCAGGAAGACAGTGAAGGTGGAGCCTCCCTAGCAATTCACAGAGTATATCTAATAGTTATACAGATAGTTGCTTTAGTCTGGCAAGATTCTGTTTGTAGGCGATCAACAATAAAGAACTTGTTGTTGTTAGTTGCGAAGTCGTGTCCGACCCATCGCGACCCTATGGACAATGTTCCTCCAGGCCTTCCTGTCCTCTACCATCTTCTGGAGTCCATTTAAGCTCACGCCTACTGCTTCAGTGACTCCATCCAGCCACCTCATTCTCTGTCGTCCCCTTCTTCTCTTGCCCTCAATCTTTCCCAGCATTAGGCTCTTCTCCAGTGAGTCCTTCCTTCTCATTAGGTGGCCAAAGTATTTGAGTTTTAGCTTCAGGATCTGGCCTTCTAAAGAGCAGTCAGGGTTGATATCCTCTAGGACTGACCGGTTTGATCGCCTTGCAGTCCAAGGAACTCGCAGGAGTCTTCTCCAGCACCATAGTTCAAAGGCTTCAATTCTTTGGCGCTCAGCCTTTCTTATGGTCCAGCTTTCACTGCCATACATTGCAACTGGGAAGACCATAGCCTTGACTATACACACTTTTGTTGACAGGGTGATGTCTCTGCTTTTTAGTGTTGCTGGGTTCATTGACATCCAGCAACTGCCATTTGAAGAGGTATGGACGTCAACTGGCTTGGGGTATTCTGGGAGTTGAAGTCCACAGTTCTTCAAGTTGCTGAGGCCGAGAAACATTATAGCTGTTTTCCTTCAGAAAACTTACAGCAATAGAGCTGGCAAAACAAAGATCATTAAAATGATCACATTACAATACAGATAGTTCTCGACTTACGACCACAATTGAGCCCAAAATCTTCATTGCTAAGGATGTTGTTGAGTGAGTTTTGCCCCATTTTATGACAATTTTATGCCCCAGTTGTTAAGCAAATGACTATAACTGTTAAGTGAATCATGTGGTCATTAAGCAAATCTGGCTTTCTCTTTGACTTTGCTTGTTGGAAGTCGACGGGGAAGGTCGACCAAATTTTAATCACGTGACCATGGGGATACTGCAACAGTCATAAGTGTGAAAAAAGGTCTTAACTTACTTTTTTCAATGATGTCGTAACTTTAAACAGTCACTAAATGAATGGTTGTCAGTTGAGGACTCCCTGTAAACAATAGAGAAGTTGAGACAGAGAGGCTATAACCCATTTTGAAGATAAGGAGACCCTGCACATCGGGATTCATGGGTATAGCAATAGCACTTAGACTTATATACCACTTCACAGTGCTTTAAAGTCCTCTCTAAGCAGTTTGCAGTTTGCAATATTACCCCCAACAATCTGGATCCTCATTTTACTGACCTCAGAAGAATGGAAGGCTGAGTCAAGCTTGAGCCAGTCAGGACTGAACACCTGGCAGTGGGCAGAGTCGGCCTGCAATACTGTATTCTAACCATTGTGCCACCATGGCAACAGAACAGAATAGCAATAGCAATAGCACTTAGACTTATATATCACTTCACAGTGCTTTATAGCCCTCTCTAAGCAGTTTACAGAGTCAGCATATGGCCCCCAGCAATCTGGGCCCTCATTTTACCCATTGTCATGCCTCTGTCGGAGCCTGAATCTGCGGAGGACAATGAGCTGGAATGGGACCCTATGGAGGGTGAGGGAGAGGTGTCTGTGGTTTCAGAGGAAGAAGGAAGAGCAGGCCGAGGCAGGCCAGGGCCCTTCAGGATTGGGACAGGATGAACAGGAGAGGCAGAGTTCAGGTGATGAGCAAGGGCCACCCCCACCTGATCCTAGAGCACGGAGAGTGGAGAGAAGGAGGGAACAACACAGGCAGGCTTAACTACTTGGGAGGAGAGCGTCCCACCACTCTCCACAAGGCACACGGGGTGACAGATTTAAGGAGACGCTGTGAGGAGGGGCATTTGTCGGGAACAAATGCTGATTCCTTGGAGTTTTGAGTGTTGTTGCTGATCTTTTGTTCTGTGACTTCTGCTTGGAAACCTGGAAATTCTGACTATTGGACTGACTGACAACGTTGCTTGAATGTTTAAAGACCTCGGACTGTATTTTGGATTCTCTTTTGAAACTGCTCAGGCAAGCTTGTATTCACACAGATTCATTAGTTTTATGATTTATGTGTTATTCCTTGTTCTCTCTGTGGCCTTGAGTACATTCCTCTTCTATTCAGACTGTATGTGAAACTACTTGCAGCCAGAGTCAGCTGAAGGGGTGTATGTTTTCTTTTGTTGAAAGCTTGCCCCAAAGGTGGGAGCATTTGGGGGAAATTTGGAGCAATTAAAGGACTGTTTGAATTGCCAGCTGACTGCATTGCCTCTGTGCTGTGCCCTGGGTCATCACACCCACCTTGGAAGGATGGAAGGCTGAGTCAACCTTGAGGCCTGTCAGGATCAAACTGCTGGCAGTTGGCAGAATTAGCCTGCAATACTGCATTCTAACCACTGCACCACCATGGCTTGGTACGGCATACATTGGGCACCAAAACTCTTGGTTCATTTCTCTTGTCTTCCTTTTAAGCCTTGTATGCTGCTCAGCTAACATTGATCACATCTGGCAGAAATCTGATTGTTTAGTTACTTTGGTTGGACGGGAACAAACCGGTTGCTAGTTTCTAACCCATTTGTCTTCTCTTACAACCATATTCATTCATGCACTCTTGATGGACTGTTAGATGCACATGTGAGTGAAACATTTTGTCACTGGTCAAAATGCCCTTCATCAAGTTAGTGAGTTTGTAAATCATACCACATCTTTAGCAACACTTATCACCCCCCTTGGAAATGACAAACTATTCAGCGTGAGCATTTCTCTCCAACCAAAACATTTATAAAATACAGCATAGGAAAGTTTAAACCATAAGGGGAGAAAAAAAAATAGATGTATCTGATGCCAGGAACTGTAGCAAAATGTACAACAGAACACCACATTCATGAAGCTTTTCTGTTTGAAAGCCAGTACTGAGTAAAACAAAAAGCCGATAAGAGGAGTGCACATTTTGTCAAGTTGTCCTCTAGAATAAAATTGCAGCATAATTGCAAGAAATTTCAGGAAATAATTGGAGAAAATGAGGATGGATCATTTGCAGCCTTGTCAAGAAATAATGTTTAGCAAGTTGTTTCCAGAGGGTTAAAATGAATGCAGTCATTACCTGCTCTGTACTGATTAGCCATTGCCTTGCAAAGTGCCTGACGTTCAGAAACAAAACAAAACAAAAAAAACCCACAAAATGGTTGGCTTAATCCCCCAAGGTATGAACAGACTCGATCACATAAATTACATCTGAACATTCACATCCTCAATCTGCCATAGGTTCAGGAAGGGTGCTTAAAACATAATGCAGATGTTCACCCTCTAGAAGTCAGCTCTTACAATTTTCTTTTTTCCCAGAGAGCAAGAAAGAACTAACCATCTCTAGGAGCCCCAGGTGGCATAGCTAATGGTGATGGATGCCAGTAGTTCAGCAACATCTAAAAAGCTATAGGTTTCCTACTGGTTTAATATATATTGAGTCCATGGCAAGTGATGGAGTAAGTAGAGTTACCCCAGCTGACGATAATATAAGGGAAAAGAACTACAAATGCTCACGGTTGGTATCAAAAAGAAATTGGTGCAGCTGAACGATCTTCTTCCACTTTTCAGCTGTATCCTTTTTTGGGTTTCAGATCTGCTATTCCTACAGTTGTTTGGAGAGCTGCAAGTTCTGTTTGTTCTCTACACCTACTGGAGAAATGGGGGACCATGGCACCTTTATGACTTGTGGACTTCAACTCCCAGAATTCCTGAGCCATGAGGTCTGCATTCTGGGAGTTGAAGTCCATATGGTTCCCCACTCCTGCTCTACTGTATAAGAAAGCCATTGGATGCAATCAAAGCTGACTTTTGATGGCTACACTGACCCATTCTTTTTCCTTTTCCTTTCTCTTTCTTTCTTTTTTCCTTTTTCCTTTCTCCTTTTTCCGTTTTCCTTTCTCCTTTTTCCATTTTTCTTTTTTCCTTTTTTGGCAACAAACAGAAATTGATTGGTAATCCTTTCTCGGGATTATTTTTTTTTTACTTATTAGGTAAGCCTGTAATCCTAGGATTTCTTGAGACACTTCATTTCAGGTTCCAATTAGATCCAACATAAATATGTTTTAGCATAATGAAAAAAAATATGTTTTGACCATACATCTGGGAAGCTCAAACAGTCACTGGTCCTCCTGCTACATTTTCCCATGAACCATGAAATATATGTTGCATTATAATCTGTTGTTTGCAATAAACAAATGGTAAAGTCAAAATATCATTGCACAGTTTGAAAATATGCAACTTTGTATATGCAAAATTGCATATAAGTATGTCAGTCCCAGGTGCTCTCTAAACTTGTGCCATGCGCCCTAAAGATCCACTCCCCAATGAAGAAAAATCCTCCGTCGTGTACAAGATGTCATGCCAGAATTGCAATTGCAATTACATTGGAGAGATGGCAAAATGACTGAGGACTAGGGTGCATGAACACAAGCTCGCTATTAGAAGACAAGAACAACATTCACAGGTGTGGGCACACATGGCTACACACAACCACGTCTTTAATCTAACAGGGACCGAGGCGATTGCCAGTGACAACATTAAAGGCGGCCACTTGTTTAAGGAAGCTTGGTTTTCAAACCACTCCTCTATCAACCGGCACATAGACCTCCCCCCTGCACACCAGGCACTAAGGAATTGGGAAGAGGAACGACGTGTGCGATATGAAGACAAACAGCGCAAGCATTCACAGAGTGCCTCTTTGTATCAAAATCAAGATTGCAACAACACACAACCAACCTGCAATGTAGAACACAGGGAAGAAGAGCAACAACCATTTAGGACCTCTGGTATGAGAACACGGGCAATGACTAGAGCTATGGCTACAACACATGGAACTATCAGCAATTCACTTTTAACAACAGATACCCAGAGACAACTACATCCCCCAAAAATGGATGCGCGACAACTCAAAGAAATACGGCCGACCTCAACAAACAGACTGGTGGCGCGCTCCATGAGCAGAGTTGCAGACACCAACAGTATAAACGCGATCTCCCCACCCCAGCATTTCTATCCTGACATTGGCAGTTAGCCAATGAAAGCTTGATCTTTTAGCAATAAAAACTGTTTTAGTTTTTCTTATTCCATCCCAGTGTTGGCTCAGTGGGTTAGGACGCTGAGCTTGTCGATCAGAAGGCCAGCAGTTTGGCGGGTCGAATCCCGAGTGCCGCATAACAGAGTGAGCACCTGTTACTCGTCCCAGCTTCTGCCAACCTAGCAGTTCGAAAGCACGTAAAAATGCAAGTAGAAAAATAGGGACCACTACTGTGGGAAGGTAACAGCGTTCCGTGCGCCTTTGGCGTCTAGTCATGCCGGCCACATGACCACGGAGACGTCCTCGGACAAGCGCTGGCTCTTCGGCTTTGAAACGGAGATGAGCACCGGCCCCTAGAGTTGGAAACAAATAGCACGCATGTGCGGGGGAACATTTACCTTTATATATATACTGTATATATTCCCAGTTCTATATAGTGGTTCATGGTGCAAATAGAAATATTTGACTTATTAATTAGATTTGTTTGCCGCCCATCTCGCTTCAAGGCAACTCTGGACTGCTTACAACATTTAATACGCCAACAGTTCTTGCCATCGGACCTGCCTTTTAATTAAAAAAATAACGGTTTGACCTTTCATGTGCAATAACTGGGCAAATAAGGAGTACGTTCACTTGTGCCCATTGGGAGCGCAAAATGATCAGCGTAGAAGAACAGATGAGTGTGCTCCTGTTACACCCGTGTGCTCTCAGGTTTAGCTTATAGTCACTCACTCATGCACGCACGCGCGCACACCTGGAAAATTACCACACTCAAATCACTTTCAACTGAACACTGAGGCACAAATGGTTCTTTAGAATACACAGGGACCCAGTGAATTTAAAACAACAGCAAACTTTGCTGGTTAAGAGAGAGAGAGGGAGAGAAAGAGAGACAGAGACAGAGACTCTGTTGTCCACATTTACCCAATGTCCTCAACTAGGCTGGCAGGTACTAGCCAGAGGGACAGAAGCCGCCAAGTCTAGATCCAAAAATGACACAAAGAGCGGCGAGGGCTTCAGGACCCCTTTTATCCCCCAAAGTCATTGCTATTTTCTGGTTGAGGGGAGGGGCTTCTCATGTGCTCAGGTTCAACTTCTTTTATCTGATTCGGGTGAGATTTCCCCCCCACACACTTTGTTTCCTTAACGACTTGGTTCCTTCCTTCCTTTCTCCACCTTGCTTACGTGCTTGCTTCACCTTTAGGAATAGTCTCTACATCCCTCCATGCCATTTGTAGGGCTATGTGATTGTATGTGGCTTTTTAAAGCCAATTCTGTCCTCAGGCTATTTGTTTAAAGTGGGTTGGATTCATTTGAAACCTAGAGGCAATTGTTTTTTTTTCTAGCTCCTTCCTCTAGATCTGGCTTCCCATTGCGAAGGATGCAAAGCTCCACTTTTGGGGAAGTTGATTATCTGCTTGTCAGTATTTTTAGCCAGGCAGTGGGTGAATGAAGCTGGATGTGACCTACAGAAGCTTGACGTACGGCCTGTTCAGCTAAGATGAACTGAAATGCTCTGTTTATTAACGCATTTCATTCTCGGGGAAAATATGGTAAATGAAACAAGCAAGGCCACGTTATTCTTGCAAATGTATTCAACCCCCCCTGTCAGCTGCAATCTCACTTCATTCCAGAAATGGGCCTAGGATTCCTCTGCTAATACATGGCTTTCATTAAGCAATAGTGTGAATATGCCAGTGACCAGAAATGGTGGTATTCTTTTCAGAAGTTGAAACTGGTGTTGAGGAGCAGGACAGGGGCATCAAAAGTGGCCAAAACCATAGTGAGAGAACTTAGCTTCTTTAAAAAAAAGGGGGGAAAAAGCCAACACTGCCAAAAAAGCCAACATAATCAACATAATTCTAGGTTGCATTAACAGAGGGATAGAATCAAGATCAGATGAAGTGTTCATACCAACTTAAAATGCCTTATAAGGCCACACTTGGAATATTGCATCCAGTTTTAATAATAATAATAATAATAATAATAATAATAATAATAATAATAATAATAATAATAATAATAATAATAATAATAATAATAATAATAAGAAGAAGAAGAAGAAGAAGAAGAAGAAGAAGAAGAAGAAGAAGAAGAAGAAGAAGAAGAAGAAGAAGAAGAAGAAGAAGAAGAAGAAGTTGGAAGGGACCTTGGAGGTCATCTAGTCCAACCCCCTGCTTAGGCAGGAAACCCTATACCATTTCAGACAAATGGCTGTCCTGTCTCTTCTTAAAAACTTCCAGCATTGGAGCATTCACAATTTATGGAGGCAGGTTGTTCCACTGATTCATTGTTCTAACTGTCAGGAAGTTTCTCCTTAGTTCTAGGTTGCTTCTCTCCTTGATTAGTTTCCATCTGTTGCTTCTTGTCCTGCTTTCAGATGCTTTGGAGAATAGCTTGACTCCCTCTTCTTTGTGGCAGCCCCTGATTGCCATGATGTAAAAAAAATGTTGAGACTCTACAAAGAGTGCAGAGAAGAGCAACAAAGTTGATTAGTGGGCTGGACGCTAAAATATACAGTATAAAGAATGGTTGCTGGAATTGGGTATGTCTAGTTTAACAAAGAGAAGAACAACGGGAGACATGATATGGAAACTAATCAAGAAGAAAAGCAACCTAGAACTAAGGGGAAGTTTCCTGATGGTTAGAACTATTAACCAGTAGAATAACTTGCCTCTAGAAGTTGTGGGTGCTCCAACACTAGAAGTTTTTTAGAAGAGAAAGCATTCCCTTTTAGTAAAGCCTAGCATCACTCCAAGGGAGCAAGTGTGTTTGCAGGGTATGGTTAAGAAAAATTAAGATAGTGGAAGTGGGAGGCCAAAAGACCAGGCAGAATTTTGATTGCATATCAACAGGTGTCATTTTGACACTTCTTCTGAATGTCCTAGGTTTATTTAAGCATGTAAGGTGCTATAGTTACTGTGTATTGCTGATGTTGGTCAGCAATATAGTTATATTGCTGAAGTTGGTCCCCAAGATGCAGAATTTACCAGAGGGTCCCTAATCATTTGGAAAATCTGCATCTAGAACCAATTAGTTCAACTAGAATCCTGCAGCTGGAAAATGGGAACTTGCAAAGAAAGTTGAGTTCCCTCTGTGGGATATTTCTGAACATTTATGAAACCTCTTTGTAGAAAATGATGAAATTACCAGTCATAGGCCATTGTTCTCAATAGAACATGCTATTTGGAATGTAATGTTCCTGAATGCATTAACCTCTAACTATATGAGGGGGAAAACAACAGATGGTATTTTGCCTGTCATCAGGCAAGCTTTGTTGATTGCAGGACTAGCAAGCATTCTCCTTTTTTGCTTTTCTTTCTCCTCCTTTTTTCCCTAAGGAAAACCACTGCAAAAGTATCATGGAGCATGCCTTGGTGGAGTTTCCTTCACTAAACACATAGAGAAATATCTAAAGCTTGGCACTCAGATAAAGCAGCCATCAGCTGGCACATAGACATAAAAACATCCACATACCATTAAAAAGAGATGATCAAAAAGTGAACAATACCCCATTGCCAGCAATTAATGCCCAAATAATGAGAGATTAACAGCGAGTTTAATACCAAAGCAACAATTGAGCAGTAAAGAATACCCCAGTCAAGAAACTACCAACTCAGACAAACAGTCAAATAATCAAAAGACAGCCTAAGCAAGGAACTTGTTTAAGCACCAGGAAAATCAGGAGATGTAGACAGTTCAAATAGGTATAAAAATTTATTGTTTACAAGAATATGAATGATTAACAGCCAAGGGAAATTAGTGGGAGATAAGACTAGAAGAAGAAGGGACGCGGTGGCTCAGTGGGTTAGGACGCTGAGCTTGTCAATCAGAAGGTCGGCAGTTTGGAGGGTCAAATCCCGAGTGCCGCGTAACAGAGCGAGCGCCTGTTACTCGTCCCAGCTTCTGCCAACCTAGCAGTTCGAAAGCACGTAAAAATGCAAGTAGAAAAATAGGGACCACTCCGGTGGGAAGGTAACAGCGTTCCGTGCGCCTTTGGCGTCTAGTCATGCCGGCCACATGACCACGGAGACGTCCTCGGACAAGCGCTGGCTCTTCGGCTTTGAAACGGAGATGAGCACCGGCGCCTAGAGTCGGAAACGACTAGCACGCATGTGCGGGGGAACCTTTACCTTTACCTTTAAGACTAGAAGGAACTCAAGATGGGCTAGATTTAGATCTGTTGTGGGTACAAAGGGACTCATGACTGATGATGCATTTGACCCCACCATCAGGCTCAGCCTGTTCATCTCCTACAACACCACTAAGAACACTCCTACAAACACTGACAGGGCAAGCCACTTGTATATAAACAGAGACCAAACCCCATTACCTTCTAGCACTGTTGATAGTGATGTAAGTAGTTAGCTTTAGTTTGACAAGCATTACTTTAAAGCAGTTTCCTTTATTGTTCCTCATCTATAGACAGAAACCTTGCCAAATTAAAGCAGATTACTTGCACCATAAAATATATACTCTGGAAACTGTTAAGAAGGAGCTGTTCTCACCCTCTTTCTCCCACACCAACTATCTGAATGTCACTGTCTCTTGCTTCTGTGGAATACAGCCCCTTCCTCCTGGGAATCCAGACTACATTCCACCACACATAGACCTGTTAAGATAAAATTAAGACAGTCATTGCCACTACTTCACAATGTGTTACTCAAAGGAATCTTTCAGATTATTGCCTAAAAGAGAGTTGGCTGATTACAGGATAAGTAGCAGTATTGTTGTCACCTGGAAGAGGTATGTAGATAACAACTGAAAATGAAAGGTCATATATGCAGATGCAACTTCCCATCTCAGGTGACAAGTCTTTTAGACTGCTCTGGGCATAAACTGTTGCAAATTAGGGGGGATGCTGAATTTGCTAATTAAACTTCTTGAGAGAGAGCAAAATAGAAATATGTATTTGAAAACAGGAATTATTGCACCAGTTGTAAGGAGACACATACATACTCTGGGTTGCTTCTCACTTTAAATTATCCTCAGGTGCAACTTTTAGAATGATATCCAATAGCTGCTTGTGAAATTTGCATAATTCAAAATACTCTTTTATGCAGCTTCTCTCAACTCTGATTATCACTGATAGAGAAATGGCATACACACTCATTGAAATAAATAAATCCAATTGAGCTAATCAAATAAATCAAAGAGGAGGGATCTCTGCATTTTGCTTTCCTCTCTCTGCTCCCTGGGATCCATGCCTACTACTATAACTTCCAGTGCTTTTTTTGTAAAAGAAAAAGGTGCCGGAACTCACACATGTCATACAACCCGCCTTGCCTACCCTACAATGTTCCATCCAAAAAAGGTGCCGGAACTCCGTTCTGAGTGTTCTATGAGAAAAAAAAGCCCTGATAACCTCTATCCCAAAGCTTCCCACTTTCCTTTGATGGAATGATTTTTTATTGCCTATATTGTGATCCTGAATAATTGGGAAAAGAATAATGAATGTGATTTAGGCAACTGGGTTACTCACTTTTCTGAGAACCTCTGAATATTTTTTTCTCTGCTTTAAAAAAAATTCTGTTTCTATACTTTGTGAATCCAAAGCAGTTGTGTTTAATCTGTAGGAGAAGGGTACAAAGAGACTGGGGGTAGAGTCAAGAGAGGACTCAGCCTAAAATCATTATGTTCCCACAAGTGGTCCAGGTCCAGTCCCTCTTGAATTCTGTTGACTCTTATCTAGTGTCAATTTCATGTAGGCCTGTTACTTGACTAGATTCCTGTGTACCAGTATGAGCAATAAATCACCTTAACTTGAATTTATCATATGGCCCAAAGTATTCAAATTCCAGTTATTTGAACTTCTGCTTTTTCCATCAAGAGTTGGAGAATGGCAAAGTTGGAAACAGAAGTCTTTTAAAAATTAACAGTGTTCCCCACCCTCCAAGTTATATTTATTATTTTCATTTATTTTTTCCCACTGAATAAAATTGGTACAGGCAGTCGTCAACTTACGACCAGTCATTTTAAAAACATTCAGAGTCAAAACAGCCTCGGAAGAGATGCTTTGCACCCCATAAAGCACTATCAGCCATCATAAAATGTTGGCACCATGCTATCACATGATAGTCATATAGCTATGTTTTGGGAGCTTGACAGCCGGTTCTCCTTTATGTCCAGTTGTAGCATCCTGTAGTCACTTGACCTCAATTTCTAACCCAGAAGAATGGGTTCACTTAATGACGGTCCCATTTGCTTAACAACCACAGTGATTCATGTAATGACCACTGCAAAAAAAAAATTGAAAAAACAAATCTGGTCACTTGAGTGCCTCAGTTTACAACTGCAGTAACTTACAACTGGATTTCCTGTACCAATTATGGTCATAAGTCAAGGTCTACTTGTAGTGATCATAGAGAAAGTCTTCAGAGATCTGGCTTAACTGTGCTCAGTCCAGCATCACTTGACTCTACTATACCGTTTTTAGGGAAGGTGTTATCTCAATTCCATATGTGGTCTTGGACCCATCCAGTGGCAGATGCCATAACACAGAACCAAGTTTGAAAAATCTTTGCAGGTAATCTTCGATTTACAACCACTACTGAGTCCAAAATTTCTGTTGCTAAGTGAGACATATGTTAAGTGAGTTTTGCCCCATTTTACAACCTTTGCTACCACAGTTGTTAAGTGGATCACTGCAGGTTTAAGTTAGTAGCATGGTTGTTATGTGCATCTGGCTTCCCCATTGACTTTGCTCATCACACGGTCACAGAAGGGGATCACATGACCCTGGGACAATGCAACCGTCATAAGTACAAGTCAGTTGCCAAGCATCTGAATTTTGATCACATGACCATGGGGATGCCACAACGGTCGTGTGAAAAACAGTCCTAACTCACTTATTTCACTGCTGTTTTTAACTTCGAACAGTCACTAAATGAACTGTTGTAAGCCGAGGACTTCCTGTATTGCTGTGTTTGTAAATTTCGGCTTCTAACTCAGAGGATTCAGATGAAATCAATAAGGAGGCCCCGGCGGGTGAGACCAATCAGAAATCTTCCTCCATCTTGGGGGTAAATCCAAGCAGTCAGAAGTGCACCATTAAGAACATAATACAAACAGAATTAAGGATGAAAAATTACAAAGGGATAGAATTTTAACAGGTTACAGAATCTTGGTCATACCCCTTCTTGGCAATTGCAATTTACATATTAAGTAGCAATGTCTACCTATTGTTGAGAGCTGATTAAGAAACCACCCAACTGTGCATCATGAAATTTGGGATATCCAGAGAACGTTCCGGAACAATACCTCTGTTTTCCAGAGACACAAGGAAAAAAACATCCCTCTGTTGTTCTTCAGGGCCTTGAGGCTGAACTGAGAGAAACAGATGGTCCTGTGGATTTTATTTAGGGTCATTAAAAAAATAAATGAAATTAAAATATCTGTGATCCGTGTGAGAAATGTTACTATGGTTGCTGGTAACAGCTTTTCTGAAGCGAGTGGCCAATTAAGAAGCAAATCAACTGTCCAGAGTTGATGTGTAAGTCAGCCCTGTGTTTCTCGCACCCCAAGGTAATGGACAATTATGTGTTTAGTTTCACAATATGTTTACTAGCATGGAAATGGTATGGAGAGGAAAAAATGTCTAAACGCAGCCAACCAGGTTTTGTGCAGTTCTCTTTCCCTTAGAGCAACCAGTGGCAGGTTGTAACTTAACTCAGAATGATCCTTTAGATTAGTATTTCTTTAACGTGTGAACTCCAATACCCAGAATTCCCCTGCATGCATTGCCAAAGCCTGGAACACTATTATAGACAAGCCTTGCCAGTGTACTTTTGGGGCAAAGACACATGGGATATTATGATGGAATGTCATAAAGAGGTGGATTCTGGGTGCATTCCACATGAGTAAGAGACAACTTAGCCCAGATATTACGTGTGAGAGAAAGAGGGTGAAGACAGCCCCTCCCTAATAGTCCACAGAGTATATCATAGATACAGATAGCAGATATGTGAAACAATTAAAAAAAACTCAGCTTGGAAGAATCTCCATGTGTTGTTTTTGGTTTCGGCCCTGGCAATCATCAGGAGATCTCCATGAGCTGATTGGGGACTTTGGCCTAAAATGGTGGCCCTTGGTGGTTTAGCAGAAGAGTTAGATTGCCAGATCCAGTGGTGAGCTACTGGTGTACTGATGGATGGTTGGGTTTGATGCATATAACCCCTCACCTTATCACAGTGTCAGAACCACTGCTTTGGTACATGCATCATTACATCACAACCATGTCCAAACAGGGCAGAATTTGTGCTGCAATAGCACAGTGCTATGTCTACCGTTTTGACAAAAAGCAGCCAGCACTGCCCTGCCAATACCCTTGATTAAATGTAGTACATGATTCCAGCCGACTTACAGGATTGGTGCTGAAAAATTGAGAATAGATCTGTAGTAAGTCGCTTTCTGCATTGCAAAGTAATTGTTTGAAATGTGGGCTATTCACATTCAAGAGTCTTCAAGAGAAACAGGTTTTGGATCTGGTGAAACATGGCTTATTGTTATTCAAGAGTCTTCTTGGAAAAAAAAGAACAGATTCAAATCCAGTTTCAAATGAGCTGCCATCAGACTGATCAATATTCTGCAACAGTAAAAAAATGTATAAATCCACCCTCCTGAAGCTGGATGGGAGAAAATTCGTTCCTGTATGTCGCTCTCAGGTAACACCGTTTCCTTAGTTATTACCTAATTGCCTAGGTAATAAGGATGTGTTTCTTTTCTTTATTGTTTGTGATGATGCATCCTTTCAATAGCACAATCAAGTGCTTAGCTCTGATTGGCTATCCCAGGAGCAGTCCACTATTTTGCAGTTGGGTTGTGTTTCTCAGGTCGATTGTTTTAGCAAATGTCAGGCCGGTGATCAGGCAATTGGTTCCTTTGGATCCAAAGACAATAAGCATACCAATAAATAAAGAGATTATAAGCTTTATTATTTAACTGTAGCAAGCAAATTTAAAAGCATAGCGTAAAAAGCATACATATCACACAAGATGATATTCAAATCTCTTATAAGCTGCCGAGCTCCTTAACAGTGACAGCAGAGAAGGATTAGGGGTGACAGGATAGCAGTGTTCCAGTATCTAAGGGGCTGCCACAAAGAAGAGGGGGTCGACCTATTCTCCAAAGCATCTGAAGGCAGGAAAAGAAGCAAAGGATGGAAATTAATCAAGGAGAGAAGCAACCTAGAACTAAGGAGAAACTTCCTGACAGTTAGAACTACTAACCAGTGGAACAACCTGCCTCCAGAAGTGGTGAATGCTCCAACACTGGAAGTTTTTAAGAAGAGACTGGACAGGCATTTGTCTGAAATGGTATAGGGTTTCCTGCTAGAGCTGGAGGTTGGACCTAGAAGACCTCCAAGATCCCTTCCAACTCTGTTATTCTGTTATAAGTTGGATTCACTTAATGTCCACATGATTCACTTAACTGCAGTGATTTACTTAACAACTGTGGCAAAATCAGAGCTTGTAAAATCTCAATGTTGCCCATTTCTGGCAAACTGGATTTGTGTTTTAAGAGGTTTTGGCTGCACTATAGCTACTTTAAAGCTCCAAAAAGTCTATAAGGCATCTAATAATTTTGAAAGTGCTCCATGTTATGGCTGATGAGTTGATGGCTTCCAATTATAATGATGACAATTGTGCTTGGTTGTTTTTTTTTTTCTTTTCGTCTTATCACTGACAACTGAAGCCATAATCTGTACTGCTATGGCAAAACATTGTACTAAAACACATTTTACGCATCAGCACTAGATGTGCAAAAAAAAAAGTAATAGGAAGGAGCAAGAAAAAAGAGAGAAATGCGTCATCTCAGTAAAATGATTTTGATATTTTCATGTGGATATTTCTGTAAGCAGCTGAAGACAAAATGTAAGACTGGACAGGAGCCAACATAGGCATCTGAAAACAGTCCTTGACACTGATATGTGATTTATAGTAGTGCCTTAAAAAGTTTGAGAAAACAAGCAGCACGTCTCGGTTGGTAATGGTATGAATGCACCAGAAATGTACCACTTTCACCAACACTGACAGGGCAAGCCACCAATATAAAAAAAAAAAACAAGAGCAAACCCCACTCCCTTCTAGCACTGATGATGTTACCTAGTTGGGTAATGAAACATCTGCAAGAAAACCACCAAGCTCAGACAGCACCAAGGACACCATTATACTAGAATACCTTGGGGTGGAGGTTTGAGATTAGCAAATTATAGAAATGCGAGTTGTCAAGTCCAAGCATTTTACACAGCTGATCCGCGATGTTTTGAATGATCTTTAATCGTAAACAATCACAATGTTGCTGGCTGCAGTAGAAAACATTTAATCTCTGGAACTCCATAGCAATAGCACTTAGACTTATATACCTCTTCACAGTGTTTTACAGCTTTCTCTAAGTGGTTTACAGAGTCAGCCTATTGCCCCCAACATTCTGGGTCCTCATTTTACCGACCTCGGAAGGATGGAAGGCTGAGACAACCTTGAGAATTGAACTGTCGAACTGCTGGCAGCCGGCAGTCAGCAGAAGTAGCCTGCAGTACTGCATTATAACCACTGCTCCATCACATGCCACAACTTGTACTTTATACAAATAGCGGTCTTCCAGGAAGTGCTGTCAATCATTACAGGTAGTCCTTGACATAGAAGTATTTGTTTAGAGACTGTTCAGCGTTACAACAGCACTGAAAAAAATGACTTACAACCAGTGGTGGGATTCAAATACCTGAACAACCAGTTCTATTATGTGATGCTGGCCTGGACCTCCAATGCCTAGAACAGACTTCCGGAAATGGGATCATGCACTTCCAGTGGGCCATTTGAGGCCTGTGAGTCCTCCTCCAGGCCTCTGATGCCTAGAACGGACTTCCGGAACTTCCGGTGGGACAGTTCTCCAAATTCAAGTAAATTTAGCTACCGGTTCTCCCAAAATGGTGCAAACCAGCTGAATCCCACCACTGCTTACAACCGTTCCTCACACTTACAACCATTGCAGCATTCCCATGGTCATGTGATTAAAATTTGGATGCTTGGCAACCAGCATATGTTTATGATAGGTGCAGCATCCTCAGTTCATGTGATCATCATTTGCAACCTTCCCTGCTGGCTTCTAACAAGCAAAGTCAATGGGGGATGCCAGACTGACTTAATTGCATGATTCACTTAACAACTGCAATGCTTAAAAAAACAAGGTAAAAATGGTCATAAAATTGGTTAGGACTCACTTAACATTGCCTTGCTTAGCAATAGAAATTCTGGTCCCAATTTTGGTCATAAGTCAAGGACTACCTGTATTCTTAATCATTCCATGAATGTGTTTAAAGCTCATGTTTCGCTCAAGAAGTCAATGCTCTCTTTCAATTGTTATTGCAATTCTATGTGTCTTTTGTTTGCGCCTCAATAAATAATAATAGCAGCCTTAATTTCTATGTCCTAAGTATAATGTGTTAACCACAGAAGCAAAATTAGCTTTTTCTGGCATCTTATAGTCAGTTATATCCTAAATTTACATTTATAGTAAAAAAAAAGTAATAATTATATGGAGTGGCAGACAGAGAGATCTA
This sequence comes from Vipera berus, assembly GCF_964194415.1. Classification (NCBI taxonomy): domain Eukaryota; kingdom Metazoa; phylum Chordata; class Lepidosauria; order Squamata; family Viperidae; genus Vipera; species Vipera berus. Next base: position 27,752 of record NW_027673583.1, read on the forward strand.
ATTTGACTCCTGGAATAGAGATCTATTTTTTCTAGATAGCATTTGCCTTCTGGCAAAACAATGTTCTTTCCATACAGTAGCATTTCTATATGCCATCTTTTCCTGCCTGAACTTTGGAGTCTATTATTCCCTGAAATGTTAGCCATCATAATTCTTAATTTAAAGTTAAAATTTGGAAATTTTAATGCTAACCATGTTAACAGAATAACAGAGCTGGAAGGGACCTTGGAGGTCTTCTACTCCAACTTTCTGCTCAAGCAGGAGACCCTATACCAGGGGTAGGCAACCTCGGCTCTTTTATGACTCATGGACTTCAACTCCCAGAATTCCTGAGCCAGCCATGCTGAGGGGAAAGGGAGAGGTTTCCATGCTGAGCCATGCTGGCTCAGGAATTCTGGGAGTTGAAGTCCATGAGTCATAAAAGAGCCGAGGTTGCCTACCCCTGCCCTATACCATTCCAGACAAGTGGCTATCCAGTCTCTTCTTAAAAGCTTCCAGTGATAGAGCACCCACAAATTCTGAAGACACATGACTTTTTTTAATATAAAACATCCAAACATCATTGTCTCCAATGATGTTTTTGGACATTCAACATGTATACAATTAAACATAACTACATACATACATACATACATACATACATACATACATACATACATACTGTACATACACACACATTATGATTAAAATATTGCATCTATTATATGAACTGTTTGAATTTCTATTTCAACAGCATTCAGTAGTTACACAATAATTATATCTATTGTATATACACACACACATACTCTGTGTGTGTGTGTGTGTGTGTTTGTGTGTGTGTATTCAGTCACCTGGGGATTTTATAGTGTTCTGGGTTCAACTACAAGGACTGAAAAGAAAAACATAGTTTAATCATCAGAGCTGCCTCCATCTCTATCATTTCATCAATCATCTGAAAGGAAATTTTTAGCTTCTTTGTATTTTGAATTCTCTTATCTGAGCTGCAGAAAATGTTCCTCTTTTCCTGAATAGCTTTAATAGCTGTATTTATGTGGTTGAACATTTTCTCCGCAAACTGCAAGTAGAATCATATTGCTGAGAACACCTAGATAATTTATCTGAGAATATTCAATTAGAATAGATTAATAATTTAGATTTCCATCATTAATTTAATCTTCAGAGATTTAATTTAGCCCTTTAATTGCTGCAGTGCTGTGTGTGGACAGATAGTTAGGATGAGTGTTTAAAGCACCTGCCATAAATGGTGATTCTCTGCTTGAGAGTCAATGGTGCAGGAAGCTTATACAGTCACATCAACTTCACTGCAGTGGGAAACTGAACGTGTTTCCGCACAGCTATTGTTTTCATCCACAAGCCCTCAAAAACCAATTCAACTTAATTCTCAGCAGTTTTTACACCTCACTCTCTGGTGTAATCAAGCATTTACCAATAGGAGAGTACAAAACATTGAAAACAATCCTTGATTCACCCCCAACAACTCATATTAAGTCCCAAGACCCCCGGTGGTTAAATGCAGTATTACGAGCAAACTCTACCACAGCCTGGAGTTTGATCCCGATGGGGCTCAAGGTTGACTCAGCCTTCCATCCTTTCTGGTATCCGTATAATGAGAACCCAGATTGTGTGAGGCAATATGCAAATAATGCTTCTACACTGTAAACCACCCAGAGGGTGTTGTAAAATGCTATGGGGAATTTTATAAATCTAAATGCTATTGCTATTGCTAAATAATCCAAGGATTGTTTTCACACCAGTTAATTAGAACAACAAACCCAACAAATAAATGAGCAGTTACAAGTAGTGCTCAAGTCATAATCATACTGGAGCCTTCCCATTTCATTTTTAAGTCGCAATGGTTATAAAACAGGTCGGTCACATTTTTTGCAGCAGTTAAGTGAATGCCACAGTCATTAAGCAAATCCATGGTTCACTCTGGGCTGATTTTGCCAACAACTAGAAGTAAATCCTGGTATTTAGCAAAACGGTCATAAAACAGTGACCATGGGATGCTGCAAATGGCTATAAATACAGCCCAGTTGTTAAGGGCAACCATCGGAATTTTGAATTTGGGTCATAAGTAACCCAAGGGAGATCCATAGTAACTTTGAATGGTCACTAAGTGACTGGTCATAAGTCAAGGATTACCTGTACTGCAAGAAGTTGAAAAGCCACCCATCTGCTCAAATGCATCTTAATTTCAAAGGAAAGATGAGTAAGGAGTAAAGCAAAGATAGGGTGAGTAAAAAGTCCCTACCACTGATAAAGCACCTGTCACCAAGTTCCCTCTTTAATGCCCAGAAAATTCCTTCACAATGATCCTCCCTTGTTGCAGCTACTACAAGGCATACGTTAGTTCACCATCAAGTGTAAAGAATCAGAACCACACATTAAGTTCCAGTTAACATGATTTATTGCTCATGCCTCTACACAAGAATCTGGTCAACTAACAGTCAGCACTAAATTGGTGCTAGATAAGAATTAATGGCTTTCAAGAGGGGCTGGACTTAGAGTGCTTGTGGGAACATAAGGACTCCAGGCTGATTCCTCTCTTGACTCCACTCCCAGGCCAAGGATGTCCTCCTGCTATATTGACTCAACTTAAAACAAAAACTAATGGCATGAGAAGTCAGGCTTGTGATGCTACTTTCAAGATGTCATGTTGCTCTGTGGATATCACACGAGTTGCATTATAATGTACAGTTCCAGTGTGATGAATCTTTAGAAAGAAATAGTACCAGCGGTAGGGGTCAATGTAACAAAGGAAGACTAAAGAACAGGAAAAGCAGAAAAGCATTCTTGGCATGCAAAAGCTTCAAGAAGCAGTGGACTATTTCTTCCCTCCTGGAAAGTCTTTTCTGTATCAGAAAAGGTAGCACTGGTGCTATAGCTTATACAGGGCAGCTTTCACTAAACACCTGGCCCAGGGTGCTTTAGACTTCAACTGTCATCATTCCTAGCCAAGGAGATGTTGGCAACTGATGTCTAACACACAGCCAGGATGATTAACCTGAAGGAACCTTTGCTATTGGCTCAGGAGGGACGCGGTGGCTCAGTGTGTTAGGACCCTGAGCTTGTCGATCAGAAGGTCGGCAGTTTGGCGGATCGAAACCCGAGTGCTGCGTAACAGAATGAGCGCCTGTTGCTTGTCCCAGCTTCTGCCAGCCTAGCAGTTCGAAAGCACGTAAAAATGCAAGTAGAAAAATAGGGACCACTACGGTGGGAAGGTAAAAGCGTTCCATGCGCCTTTGGCGTCTAGTCATGCCGGCCACATGACCACGGAGACGTCCTCGGACAAGCGCTGGCTCTTCAGCTTTGAAACGGAGATGAGCACCGGCCCCTAGAGTTGGAAACGACTAGCACACATGTGCAGGGGAACCTTTACCTTTACTTTTTTAAGGAGGAGATAGACATCACTGGTTGGTTGGTTGATTGAGAGAGATGGGGAAGTGGCTAAAAGATGTTTGGCAAAATTGTAATGCAAAAGAAAGGAGGAATCTCTATAGAAACTATGGGTGGTGGAGTGGAGCACTTGAAGGAAGCTCTTAGTGGGGTCTTTGGCACTCTCTGAGCTTGATGGTTTTCTTGCAGATGATGATGCTATCTAGTTGGGTAATGAAACATCTGCAAGAGAACCACCAAGCTCAGAGAGCACCAAGGACCCCACAGTTCAATCCTGAGCTACAGATATTCTCTTCCGAAGGTCTTAATGTCTTATACTTTCTCAGAAACAATAATGTTGAGGTGGGTGCCCTCTTTATGCTTTTCCAAAGATAACCTCTCAGTTATCAGTTCCTCTCACTAAAAACACCCACAAGTTGAACTTTTTGAAGCAATTATTATAAATTGTATTAAGCATGTTTTATAGATAGCTGAAATCTTTAAAAAAATCACTGTAATTTAATTAGAAAAATACAGGAGGGAGGAAAGGAAGGGAAGGGAAGGGAAAGGAAAGCAAAAGAAAAAAGGGAAGGGAAGGGAAGGAAAGGGAAGGAAAGGAAAGGAAAGGAAAGGAAAGGGAAGGGAAGGGAAGGGAAGGGAAGGGAAGGGAAGGGAAGGGAAGGGAAGGGAAGGGAAGGAAAGGAAAGGGAAGGGAAGGGAAGGGAAGGGAAGGGAAGGGAAGGGAAGGGAAGGAAAAAAGGAAGGAAAGGGAAGGGAAGGGAAGGAAAGGAAAGGGAAGGAAAGGAAAGGAAAGGAAAGGAAAGGAAAGGGAAGGGAAGGGAAGGGAAGGGAAGGGAAGGGAAGGGAAGGGAAGGGAAGGGAAAGGAAAGCAAAAGAAAAAAGGAAAGGAAAGGGGAAGGAAAGGAAAGGAAGGGAAGGGAAGGGAAAGGAAAGGAAAGGAAAAAGGGAAGGAAAGGAAAGGAAAGGAAAGGAAAGGAAAGGAAAGGAAAGGAAAGGAAAGGAAAGGAAAGGAAAGGAAAGGAAAGGAAAGGAAAGGAAAGGAAAGGAAAGGAAAGGAACATTTCCTGTATTAAATGCCTAATGTTCTTCCTGACAGTCGATGTTACTGGATATCCCTCAGATCATCAGAATAAACGGAAGAGGAGAAGAGAGTTATCTCTGCCCAAGTGGTGACTTTTAACACTTTTTGTAAAGCCTCAGCCAGGCCTAAGACTGTTTCCTCCAAGTGAGACTGGCACTCTGGGTGTCTGTTCTGTGAAAGAAAAGAAAGCATTCCTTGTGTCTTCCCTGCGCAAATATCCCACACTCATTTTTCTCGAGTTTGCACCTCCAGCAAGACAGAAGCATTTTTTTCCTTTACAGCTTCCATCCATCGTGTCTACTTCTCTTTTCTACAAATCTAATGCCACTCGCCCTTCACCATCCCTACTTCAAAGAAAATTGAGGAGGGTAAAAAAAATATCTCAGGTTCTTTCCAGGAAATAGAGTATCTCATCATGGAACTGCAGCAGCACAGGAAAGGGCCACTGAGGCTGTCAACACCAATTCTCTACTCAAGGCAAGGATCCCATTCCCCCCCCAAAAAAAAAAGTATCCCTATTAAATGCTAATGCAGCCTCTTCTTGAAAACATCCAGCAATGAAAAGTCCAGGTTTCTTGGTAACTGAACTATCAAATTGCTCTCACTGTTAATTCCACCCCCCTAACTTAATCAGTATTCCATTTTGTGTCCCATTCTCTGGGATGAGCTTCAGATGATTTGATGAGTACACAGTTCCAGCTTCAATTGTTTCTTCCAATTCCATCAAATTCTCCCCACATAGGAATTATTGTTCAGTTCTCGCTGCCCGTCAATGAAATGGTTCCACTTTATCTGAATCCTGTTTATTGTAGGACTTCAATATTGGTCAGGCTCCAAAAACCAAGAAAGAGACATTGAGATACTCCGCCGTTTTCTTTATAGGTAGTCCTCAACTTACAATGATTCATTTAGTGACCATTCAAAGTTACAATGGCACTGAAAAGTAGTAGTAGTAGTAATAGTAGTAGTAGTAGTAGTAGTAGTAGTAGTAGTAGGAGGAGGAGGAGGAGGAGGAGGAGGAGGAGGAGGAAGGGATCTTGGAGGTCATCTAATCCAACCCCCTGCTCAGGCAGGAAACCCTATACCATTTCAGACAAATGGTTGTCCAGTCTCTTCTTAAAGACTTCCATTGTTGTAGCATCCACAACTTCTAGAGGCAGGTTATTCCACTGATTAACTGTTCTCACTGTCAGGAAGTTTCTCCTTAGTTCTAGGTTGCTTCTCTCCTTGATGAGTTTCCATCCGTTGCTTCTTGTCCTGCTTTCAGGTGCTTTGGAGAATAGATTGACCCTGTCTTTTTTGTGGCAGCCCCTGAGATTTGGAACACTGCTAACATGTCACCCCTCGTCCTTCTCTTCATTAAACTAGACATACCCAATTCCAGTGACTTATGAATGTTTTCACACTAACAACCACTGAAGCTTCCCCATAGCCACATGAACAAAGTTCAGATGGTTGGCAATTGACCCATATTTATGATGGTTGCAGTGCCTCGGAGTCATGTGATCACCTTTTGCAACCTTTTGACTGGGAAAGTCAATGGGGAAGATTCACTTAACGACCAGGTTACCAACTTAACAACTGCAGTGATTCACTTAACAACTGTGGCAAGAGAGGTCATAGAATGGGGCAAATCTCACTTAACAACTGTCCCACATAGCAACAGAAACTTTACGCTCAATTGTGGTTGTAAGTTGAGGACCACCTGTATTGCTCCTCACCTATAGACAGAAATCTTATTTATTTATTTATTTTTATTTATTTAGTTGCATTTATATACCGCCCTATTCCCTGAGGACTCAGGGCGGTTTACAGGGAATTAAAAATCCACCATACAAAAGTTAAAAAACCAATTAAAAAATATTAATCTTGCCAAACTAAAGCAGACTACTTGCCCCATAAAACATATTCTCTAGGAACTGTTAGGAACGTGCCATCTTCATCCTTTTTTTCTTACAAAAACTACCTAAACAGTCTCTTACTCCTCTGGTATTCTCTCCTGGGAATCTCAACCATATTCCATCAAGATTGTTCAAGGTGGAGCTGATTCATCAATTGTTTATTAAGGAGAGTTTGAGATAGTTTAAAACAGCCCCCACCACCACCTTTTAGGCACCAGGGACCTGCTCCGTGGAGAGAGGTTTTTTCGCGGCCTGGAGGGGGCGTGGTTTCGTGTGCTGCCTGGATCCCGCAGATGAGGCTTCACTTGTTTGTACAGCCCAGTTTCTGGCATGCTGTGGACCGGTGCTGGTCCACGGACTGAGGGTTCAAAAGATTCAAACACATCATCTTGAAACCTCACTGACCTAGCATTGGATGGAATAGTCTAATGAAGAAAACAGGAGCCTAAAACAGGCTGATTTCATATGTAAATCTGAATGACAAGCAACCCTTTATTTTAATTGCAGATATTTATGACATTTATTTATAGAGGCAGAACTCTGTGTTGGGGTGTTCAACTTTCTTCAGATGTTTCTCCTATCGGCAAACAGGACCATTTTGGCTACACCATCAAGATAAGCCACTGTCAAGTTCCAAAAAAACAAGAAAGACTTCTGGTGATTCTTCCAAGCATATTTCTTTATTGTTCTGCACCTATAGACAGAATCTCTAGGAGACAAACAGGCAAAGCTGGGAGGCAGACTTAAACATGTCAGAAGTTTAGAGTTCTTGTGTTGCTACAAATAATCCAAGTCCAGCCCTTCACCTTGAATTCCATTGATTCTGGTTTTTTATTATTAGTTTTCCAATATTACAATAGTATCTTTAAAAAGCAACGTGGTGTCTGGGTTACAATAGTTCCATTTCAGACAAATACATATTATTACAAATCCCCAGATTGTTGCAACCAATACTTCCTCTCTCTTATTTCCTTTAATACATACTATCTCTTATCTAAATTAACATACGTCTCATTGCTATCCATCAATCATTTAATAGCTTTCTTATATTTGTTAATACTTTAGTATATTTTAAATTTTAACATTCCATCTTTAAAACATCAAACACCTTATATATTTTTCTAGCTTTAAATTTACATCGATATTAAAATTAAACCTTTTAAATTTCTCATTTTCATATTGCTAAATAACCTCCTTTCCCTTTACCCAATTTTCTCCAATACCTAGTAATGTAAATACACTTCTTATTTATCTCATTTCCATATCAATGTTAGTACTACAATATTAGAATGGTAGTCATTAGGATACCAATTGCAAGGAGGAGAAAAAGGAGGAGGACAATATAATATTCTTATTTCTCATTTACAGTTTTCACATATTAAAAATTAACCAAAATTTCTTCCGTTTCAACATTTAATACATCCTTTCATGTCACTACATCCAAGAATATTAGTTACACTCTATCATTCTTAACATATATACATCTTAATCCATGTCATTTAAAAAGCTCAATATTTCAATGTTAGTATTCATACATCTGTGTTTTATTTTTTTTAATTAGTATTTTTATCTACTCATCAAAACAATCTCTTGTAATCAAAGTACAATCCTATCTATTTTGGTATTATCTATTTCAGGCCTCTTAAGAATGTCCATATTTCTTCAATCTTATTCTTGCTTTCTTCCTTTGCCATGTCATTTTTCGCTTCTTTGCCTCAGGGTCATCAAAGCATTCTTGTGTTGTTATATCATATTGAAGTGGCCCTCCAGTCTCCATTTTTGAAGGATTGGGGAGTCTGTTAACAGCACCAAATCTTCTCATTATTTTCACCTCTTAATATAATTGTCCTTGTCTGAATAATTTTTTTTCCACCTGTTTCCCATTATAATCTTCAAAACTCTGTATTTGTTGAATATTTAATTCTTCTGCCGATGTATTTGATTGTTCAATTTCTTCTGTTAAGTTCTGTCCTGATAAAATATTAGTTGTAGTCACAGTTTGAGTTTGTTTCTTCGAGATGCTTTCTAATTCTTTTCCAAATGCTCTTATTTCATCGCCAGCTGTAGAAAGGAACTGATAGGTTTGGTAAGATATTTCCCACATAGCATAGATTTGTTTTTGAAACTCTTCCATGATGTAATTTCACATCTGATGTTCAAGGTTAATCTTATCTTGTTTTTCTTAAATATTTTCTTGATTTTTTTTAAAGAGAAAGTCAGATTGCATTTTCAGATTTAGCCACTGGGCGTCCCCCAAGTACTTTGAAAATTCTTTTCTTTTAGTCCGTTTCTCTTTTTTCCCAACTTTTTTTTAAAAAACACCCCTGGGCTTGCTCGCCGCTTATTTGAAGGGAGGGTTGAATTCCCCCCTCCCTCTCCACGGGGGGAAGGTACTTAGCAGCTTATTTAGGTGAAAAGAAGAAGATTAAGGTATAAGAGAGGAATCTTACTCCCGTCTCTTCCACACTGCTTTAATGTTGCCTGATGGTAAGTTTGACTTCGGCTGTCTGCAGCCTAGTAACTGGCCATATTACTATGGCCAGTCTTTCGTCCACCAGTACGAAGGGAATGCAGGCACTAACGGGGGGTTGCGGCTCTCCCGCATTTCTGCAAAAGCCCTTTCTATCTGGTCGCCCCTCCAAGGCGGCTCTTCGGCCCTTTTAGGACCCCCCCAGCAATGCAAAACTGGATGTGGAAGACGAAAGCTGTCCTCCAGACGTCCATGACGGCTGACTTGGCAAACCGGAAGTTGAATTCCATTGATTCTTATCTAGTGCCAATTTAGTGCTGATCATTAGTTGACTCGATTCTAGCTTCAATAAATCATTTATGCCAGAGGTCCCCAACCTTTTGGGCACCAGGGACTGGTTACATGGAGAAAGGTTTTTCTGCAAACTGGAGGGGGTGTAGTTTTGTGTGCTGCTTGCATCCTGCAGATGGGGCTTTGCTTGTTTGTGCGGACCAGTTTCTGGCATGCTGCAGCTTAGTACTGGTCCACAGACCGGGGTTTGGGGACCCCTGATTTATACTATAATATTACAAATGGTGCCTTTGTGCCTGACGGAGTCTTGCCAAACTGAAACAGTCTGAAGCATATACTCTGGGAACCATTAAGGAGGAGCCGTCTTCACCCTCTTTTTGTCACACAAAATATCTGAACTGACTTGCCACTTGCTCTTCTAGAATACACCCCCTGCCTCCTGGGAACCCAGCTATTCCAACACAGCCACACAGGGATTATTGGCTCGTATTTCCTCCCATGATTAGATCTGTAATCCTCTCCCAGCATTTTGATTACGATGAGCAACTCAGATGAAGAGATCACTGATGAAATTTGGTATTTGTTGCTACTTTGCTCCAATTGACAGAACATTTTTTAGGGGAAAAAGAAACCCGATAGAAATTGAATAGATGAACAATGTCTGATTATAATCCGAATAACAGTTTGGATGACTCTCTCAAGACAACCTTTCAAGGCATTCTGTTGTTTGTTTAAAAATGGGTGTATATTTCATCTGATCTGTCACTGAGCTTTCAAACACCTAGAACTGAATACAAGGACGCTGCGTGCACGTGTCTTAAGCAAGAACAGCAAGCACCTACCCACATTTCAAAGAACTCTCTGTAATACAGACACAAACATGCATGCTTTAATTTTCTTTGGCAAAAAGCAGGGAAGAGTAGTTTATTTTCCCCAAATCCTTTTCTTTGTTTTTTTAATGAAGCTCTTCTTCTTCTTCTTCTTCTTCTTCTTCTTCTTCTTCTTCTTCTTCTTCTTCTTCTTCTTCTTCTTCTTCTTCTTCTTCTTCTTCTTCTTCTTCTTCTTCTTCTTCTTCTTCTTCTTCTTCTTCTTCTTCTTCTTCTTCTTCTTCTTCTTCTTCTTTGGCTGCTTCATGGTTCATTCTAGCTGCCAGACTTTTCTTTAATGCTATTTACTAAACAGTTAAAAAAAACACCAAGGCTCTACTGCTCACACTTATTGACAGCCATGTGTCCGTAACAACTGTGGCGGGGATGTGCAAATTATTTTTGGCAAGCTTTCACAACTATCATAACTGTGCACGCTCAGCCTGATTTTTCTGCAAAAAGAGAGGCTAAGATTGGGTTTGGGTTGGTGGGAGTTTTGTTTCTTTTGTTTGCCAGGGATAAGGTTGCCACTACAGGTCCAAAGCACTGCAAGACATCACACATGCAGCATCGTCTTCGATGACAATCACAGTTGCCATCGTAATGGCACGAATGTTTAACAATGCATTGGTTCATCTAGCATAATGCTTTGTTTGGGTTGTGGTTGTGGTTGTTGCTGTTCAGTCGCTAAGTCATTCCAACTCTTTGCAACCCCATGGACCACAGCACACCAAAGCTGCCTCTTCTCCACTGTCTCCCATAGTTTGCCCAAATTCATGTTCATTGTGTCAATGACTGTGTCTAACCATCTCATCCTTTGCCATCCTCTTCTCTTTTTGCCTTCCATCTTTCTCAACAACAACATCTTTTCCATGAATCCTCTCTTCTCATTTGGTAGCTAAAGTATTTGAGCTTCAGCTTTGGTTATCTGCCCTTCCAAAGAACAGTCAGGGTTAATTTCCTTTAGGATTGACTGATTTGATTCTTTGCAGTCTAAGGGACTCTCAGGATTGTTCTCCAGAATCCCAATTCAAAAGCATCAATTCTTTGGCGTTCACCTTTCCTTATGATCCAACTCTCTTAGCAATATATTACTACTGGGAAAACCATAGCTCCAACTATACAGACCTTTAACAGTAGGTGATAGATCTGCTTTTACTATGTATAGTAAATAAGAATTGATTCTATGGAGATTCTCAGTCATCCAGGTCATAGTTGTCCCAAAGATGCTTTTTCACGAGGCAACTGGACTTTCTTGTTTTTCTCTGAAGACTTTTTGCTTCTTATCCAAAAAGCTTCTTCAGCTGAAGAAGCTTCTTGGATGAGAAGCAAAAGGTCTTCAGAGAAAAACAAGAAAGTCCAGTTGCCTCGTGAAAAAAAACACATTTTTGGGTTAAGAATTGGATCAAAACCTACCAGCCATGTTTAGTTATCTGAAAATGCTACACTGAGGGAAGGGACTAATGGAAGTCAGGAATAGTGGTAAACCTTTCTGCTCTTCTCACATAGAAAGAAAGAGAAAGACCAACAATCCACACATGATTTTCAGTTGAGCACTAATTTTTGCTTTTCCTATTTCCTCCTTAATTTGGCATTCTATATTTCTTCATATACTCTATATTTCTTCACATATTCGATATTTCTTCTCAAGGGTAAGGAAACCATTTGGGGACCTATTATTCTGAGCAGCTGGTGGAACTAGTGATGCTTTTGTTCTTTTAGCCTATCCATAGGTGTCAAGAAAAAAGGGACGTGGTGGCTCAGTGGGTTAGGATGCTGAGCTTGTCGATCAGAAGGTCGGCAGTTTGGCGGGTCGAATCCCGAGTGCCGCATAACAGAGTGAGCGCCTGTTACTCGTCCCAGCTTCTGCCAACCTAGCAGTTCGAAAGCACGTAAAAATGCAAGTAGAAAAATAGGGACCACTATGGTGGGAAGGTAACAGCGTTCCGTGTTCCGGATTCAAATATGTGAACAACCAGTTCTCTGTGTGGATAGCACTTCTGGAAGTCTGTTCTGGGCCTGGGCAACAAAAAATTAGTTACCGGTTCTGCCGAACTGGTGCTGAGAGATGACACAGTGAGATCCAATTGGATTCAGTCAATAATAATAATAATAATAATAATAATAATAATAATAATAATAATAATAATAATAATAATAATAATGTTGAAAGGGACCTTGGAGGTCATCTAGTCCAACCCCCTGCTCAGAAAGGAAACCGTGTCTAGTCTTTTCTTTAAAACTTCCAGTGTTAGAGCATTCACCACTTCTGGTGGCAGGTTGTTCCACTGATTAATTGTTCTAACTCTCAGGAAGTTTCTCCTTAGTTCTAGGTTGCTTCTCTCCTTGATTAATTTCCATCCATTGCTTCTTGTCCTGCCTTCAGGCACTTTGGAGAATACCTTGACTCCCTCTTCTTTGTGGCAGCCCCTGAGATATTGGAACACTGGTATCATGTTCCCCCTCGTCCTTCTCTTCATTAAACTAGACAGCAACCGTTCCTTATACGTTTTAGCCTCCAGTCCCCTAATCATCTTAGTTGCTCTTCTCTGTACTCTTTCTAGAGTCTCAACATCTTTTTTACATCGGGAGATCCCTCTCACAGTTGCTACTATTGAGCAAGGTACCACCTATACTATACCTGTACATTTGGTTTTTCTTGCCTAAGTGTAGAACCTTACTTTTTTCACAATTGAATTTCATTTTGTTAGATAGTGCCCAGTGTTCAAGTCTGTCCAGATCCTCCTGTATCTTAAGCCTATCTTCTGGAGTGTTGGCTATTCCTGCCAGCTTGGTGATGTCTGCAAATCTGATGAGTTCCCCATCTATCTCCTCATCCAAATCGTTGATGAAGATGTTGAAGAGCACTGGGCCTAGAACAAAGCCCTGGGGCACCCCACTACACACTCTCCCCCCCCCATGTAGAGGCATTTCCATTGAGGACCACACACTGAGTACGGCCAGTCAGCCATTATTATTTTTTATATCTTGCCAAACTAAAGCTATAACCTTCTAAGCTACTAGATATGCCTTGAGAGATTCTAGCACGTGACTCCCTTGGATCTTCCCCACTTCCCCATCTAGCTCAGGACTGTATAGTCTCTTAATCCATGCCTCCCTCTGGGAAACATGTGTTGCCCCAAATTCCCCCACTGCTCCTTCAAGTGCACATTCCATCACACTGACTACATTCAAGTTCACCTAATTTACTCCAATCAGCTATAACAAAACCATTCAGAAAGTTCTTGTTTGTAAATTCCTGCCTATTTTAAAAGGTGTTTGGGGGGGAGAAATGGGACTGACTGACAGAAGCATTATGATTCAGAGGCAAACAATGATACAATTTAGTTACTGATATTTGCATTCAACAGTGTCTAACAACCAACACAGAACATAAATCATTTTTTCCCGGGGCTATAATAATTACTTTGCATTTGATAGCAAATAATAGTAAAAAAAAAGAGAAGTAAGGTAACAGTATTCCATCTCTAATGGAAAATATAGCTTGGCAATGCTTTTGTAGGGGTGAAAATGTGCATATCGACACACGTAGACGCACACACAGAGAAGCACACAAAACCATATGGATTCAACATAATGACAGAAAAACATTTTTGGGTAGCATCTGTTTTTCAGGAAGGTGCCAGTTTGAAGGGGAACGTGAAGATTGATGCACAGTTTTAAACAACTGCCTAGATTCCATCAAATATTTTTACATCGTGTATTATGTTTATGGTGCAGTTTTCAGCACATTAAATTTAAAAAAATGGCAATTCGGGATATATAAAACAGATGTTACGCCTTGCAAATCATCTAGGGGATGTATTAACAATATTATAGATTTTGCAAATACGTAATGTGGTATACCTGCCACTTTTGAAAATATATTTCCATTTGATTAAACATAATGCATGATTTGAAAGGCAGGGAAGGGTTCTGCTTTAGAATATACGAGTGTTTAAATCAAGTTGTGGCATTTTTCTTGCATATACAGTATTTGTAATAAACACTCATCTTTGGGATTTGGCGTTGTTATTTTTACTGTCATGTTCTTAATGAGACTTCCTTCTTCTCCCCGTGAACTTTTCATTATGCAACTTCCATTTGCATATAATCAGAAGTTAGAGGAAAGGATGTACTGGGATCTCTAAACCTAGGGAAGGATATCAAGTTTTCTACCATGCAATCATGTTATTAAATCAGCACTCACATCTCCTATCTTTGACTGTGCATATGTATGATTTAGCCTTCATTGGCTTCCAGTTGCCCTCCGGGTGAGATTCAAGGTGCTGGTGATTACCTATAAAGCCCTAAATGGCATGGGTCCCGATTACTTACGCGATCACCTGCTGCCGGCGTCTACTTCCCTTCGTCCTGTGCGCTCCCACAGAGAGGGCCTCCTCAGGGTGCCGCCGGTCAGAGAGTACCGGCTGGCGGCCCCCAGGGGGAGAGCATTCTCTGTGGGCGCGCCAGCCCTTTGGAATCAATTACCGGTTGAGCTCCGGATGGCTCCTGACCTTCACTCTTTCCGCCGTGATCTGAAAACCTACCTATTTGAACAAGCCGGCCTGGTCTAATGGGTTTGGGGTATTTTATTTAGTAATTTTTAATTATTTATTGTAATGGGCTAGCTCTATTGAATCTTATTTTTAACTTTTGTATATTGTATTTTTATTGTATTTTTATTGCCCTGTACACTGCCCTGAGTCCTTCGGGAGAAGGGCGGTATAGAAATCAAATTATTATTATTATTATTATTATTATTATTATTATTATTATTATTATTATTATTATTATTATTATTATTATTATTATTATTATTATTATTATTATTAATAATAATAATAATAATAATTCATAACCTCATAGATGTTTTCCAATGAAAAATCGTTGTGTGAATAGCAGAGAATAATGGCATGGAATAAAGCAGGAGTCTCCAAACTTGGCAATTTTAAGACTTCTGGACTTCAGCTCCCAGAATTCCCCAGGCACAAGTCTTAAAGTTGCCAGGTTTGGAGACCCCTGGAATAAAACATACAGCAGCTCTCTTAGGATTGATCCTCACATCCGGTTTATTGTAGGACAAAGATACCCAGAAAACTATTTCTAAAGGATGTGTCCTCTTGATGCCATCTCTGTGACATCCCCCTCATGGTCTGAAGGTAGCCTGAAATCTTCTTAAATCGTTCTTCTCTTAAGGTGGTGGTTTTTCTCTTCCCCTGAAACAAATATTGGAGTATGGACTATCTACCTATAATACCTTTGTAATAGTGATGACAATGGCATAGTGAGGGACTGGGATTAACTCGGTTCCTATTGACCATCTAAGTCTATAGGCATGCCAATTCCATGTCTGGTCCTTGGACTTTGCCCTCTGTAGCTGAAGCTCCAAGGTAGAATAGAAATCTGTTTTTTTTCCACAGAGGTATCTGCCATTTCAGTGTCCAACTACTGTAGCACTTGCCAAAGTGCGAGTTAGGCAATATGTGGGCTTCTTATGAACAGATTTATCAGTCTTCTAAAAGCCTAGCAGACCTGCTTTCCAACTTACTGTATGTTCAGTGGTGCTTTAAAACCCACTTGATTTATTGGTGTTTTTAAAAAGGGATGCTGGTTCATTTAAACTGAGAAAGAGAAATGTTTCTGATTAGGTCCCAAATGAATGTATTGCAGATTTTTCAGTACTCCTGGCAAGAATTGGTTTTGTGTGATTGTCCTCCTGTTTGTTGTACTATTTAATGATTGGAGATATATCATGTTGAATACTCCATGAACATTCTCATAAAGTATTCAACATGATGTAACCCCAATACGCCAATGTTTGAGGGGCTGCCATAAAGAAGGGGGGGGCATCAACCTATTTTCCAAAGCACCTGAAGGCAGGACAAAAAACAACGGATGGAACCTAATCAAGGAGAAAAGCAATCTAGAGTGAAGGAGAAATTTCCTGACAGTTATAACAATTAACCAGTAGAATGACTTGCCTCCAGAAGTTGTGGGTGCTCCAACACTGGAAGTTTTTAAGAAGAGATTGGACAGCCATTTGTCTGGAATGGTATAGGGGCTCCTGCCTGAGCAGGGGCTTGGACAAGAACAGGGGTAGGCAACCTTGGCTGTTTTATGACTCGTGGACTTCAACTCCCAGAATTCCTGGGCCAGCCATGCGGAGGGGAAAGGGAGAGGTTTCCAAGCTGAGCCATGCTGGCTCAGGAATTCTGGGAATTGAAGTCCACGAGTCATGAAGGGGCTATAGTTCCCCCATGCTGGTTCAGGAATTCTAGGAGTTGAAGTCCCCAAGTCATGAAGGGGCCAGTTCCCCCATGCTGGCTCAGGATTCTAGGAGTTGAAGTACCCAAGTCATGAAGGGGCCAGTTCCCACATGCTGGCTCAGGATTCTAGGAGTTGACGTCCCCAAGTCATGAAGGGGCCAGTTCCCCCATGCTGGCTCAGGATTCTAGGAGTTGACGTCCCCAAGTCATGAAGGGGCCAGTTCCCCCATGCTGGCTCAGGATTCTAGGAGTTGAAGTCCCCAAGTCATAAAAGAGCCAAGGTTGCCTACCCCTGGACTAGAAAATATCCAAGGTCCCATCCAACTCTGTTATTCTGTTACTGTAATTTTTGGCAGTCAACTTTACCAGGAGCAAGATTCTTAATGAATCTTCTTTAATATTATATATATATATATATATGTATAAGCTGATTAGTTGTAGGGTGTTGTGGAAAGTTGCTGTGAGCTCTCTCTTGCTATATATTCCAACCTCTCTTACAGGTTACTGAATTTGTCACCCAGCTTTTTTTAAACTATTATTA
Source organism: Vipera berus (assembly GCF_964194415.1). Taxonomy (NCBI): domain Eukaryota; kingdom Metazoa; phylum Chordata; class Lepidosauria; order Squamata; family Viperidae; genus Vipera; species Vipera berus. Next base: position 44,570 of record NW_027673583.1, read on the forward strand.
TTGACAGTGGAAAGCATCTGTGACTTTTGCTTAGGTTTAACAGTTACCTGAACAGGCAAAGGAGAACGCAGACAATTGAAAAAGAAGATAAACAAGCTTTCTTGGGCAAACATTTCGATGAAAAACTGCAAAAAGGTTCAACACTAAATAGCCACCAGATAAAGGGTCAATGGAATTCATTAGGGGTTGGACTTGGAGTCCTTGTGAGAATGGAAAGACTCTGAACTGATAACATGCTTAACTCCACCCACCCACCCAGCTCTGCCTGCTATTCTCCTACAGGTTCCTGATTTTCATAAGAGGAAGACTTGAAGCGAAAGGGAAAAAATAAAATAAATAATCAGGAAAGCTGTTGCAATGAAGACAAAAATGGACAGATTTCACTTTTACTAAAAGAGAGTGCTTCACATCTGCAGGAACATTCTTTGGGTCCTTCAAAGGTCCTTCCAGTTGCAGATTTTTCCTGTTCCTCCTCATGAATAACTATATTCAAAGACACATAGATGGCTTTATTGATTTGTGGTGCTTGCCACCCCCCACCTCCCAAAGAAGAAATGTAGCATGAAAAGTAGAAAAAAAATAAGAACAGGCAGATATAATGAATCTTTCAATCACTGTATCCACTCATGCATGCTCATAACTCTGGGATGTAAACAACTGCTTATCTTCTTGAATCATTTCCACATAGGAAGAAAGAGGAAGTCGGGGATATTTTGCTAAATTCTCAGTCATTAAAAAAATGTCTGGTACATACTGAGAATGGAGACTTTCCGGAGCTGAAAGAAACTTGGAAAGAAAATTAGAGCATCACAGTTTGTAAAAACAAAAACAAAACAAAAAACAAAAAACCCAATGGTGCAGATTAGAGGCAGGCGTTCAAACATATGATCTTCTCTGGAAATGCTGTTCAGTGGGCATAAAATTGGGTGCTAGGAGGCGCTTGACAACGCCTCTTTAAACAGCAGAGAAAAAAACACACATCAAAGCTGAGTTTATTAGAAGTGTGGGCAGAAATCAAGGAGCAGTTATTCTTGCTCAGTATAAACAGAATCAGGGTAGGCTACTGGTCCAAGTATACAGAAACTTTATAAGCTTTTTAGAAACTAAGCAAAACCTGGGTGGATCTCTAAGATGGGTAGCCAATAAATTTAGATTAGATAGATAGATAGATAGATAGATAGATAGATAGATAGATAGATAGATAGATAGATAGATAGATAGATGATAGATAGATAGATAGATAGATGATAGATAGATAGATAGATAGATAGATAGATAGATAGATAGATAGATAGATAGATAGATAGATAGATAGATAGATAGATAGATAGATAGATGATAGATAGATAGACATAATAGAGATATAGATAGATAGATAGATAGATAGATAGATAGATAGATAGATAGATAGATAGATAGATAGATAGATAGATAGATAGATAGACAGACAGACAGACAGACAGACAGACAGACAGACAGACAGACAGACAGACAGACATAGAGAGAGGTGATATAGATGAGAGAGAGAGAGATGACAGAGAGAGATATAGAGATAGATGAGAGAGAGACAGAGACAGAAACAGACAGACAGACTCTACTTTACCATCCTATTGGTATTGTTGATCTGTGTGGCAACTCCTCCCTCCTCCACCACCCTAAAAATCTCCCATAGGAATAACACTCAGCAAAATCTCTTTTTCTAGGAAAACGGTCTTTAATGGGAATCCAATAATGGTGAAAGCTGGCTGATTGCGATCACCTTCCAGTTATTGGTATCATGAGCCCTGGGATTCTCAAGGCAAGATACCAACCAATGAGATGGTATCTGCTTTGACGTCTGAAAGGACAGACCCTTTGCACATCCAGCCACTCCTTCAGACACTTTTTATTTATTTATTTATTTATTTATTTATTTATTTATTTATTTATTTATTTATTTATTTATTTATTTATTTATATCCCACCTTTGTTCTTTTTACGAATAACTCAAGGCAGCTAACATACCCAGAAGGAGGAAGAAATACACACTCTCCCTTCTATTTCCCCCCCACAATAATCCTGTGAGGTGAATTGAGTTAAGAGAGAGTGACTGGCCCAAAGTCAGCCAGCCAACTTTCATGCTTAAGGCAGGACTAGAACTCACATTCTCCTGGTGACTGGTCAAACTCACCTAGCTCCTAAGGTGAGACTAGAACCTAGCCTCTCCTGGTGATCGTCACAAAGTCATCCATCCAGTTTTCAATGCCTAAGGCTGCAATCAAACTCATGATCTCCTGGTTTATAGCCTGGCGTCTTACTAAATTGGCTCTCTAACTGAAGAACAGAGAAAGCAACAGCGTAATTCTAATCCGCTCTAAGCAGCAGTCTTTCCAACATCCAGGTATTTATTTTTAAATCTCCCTTGAATGAAAACATATGACAGGAATGTGACTAATTGCCTCCTTTCTGCCCACAGCTAATGAGCACAGTATCTGTCTGTCCTGTTTCATCATGGAAAACAAGGCTTGATCCATTTAATAAATTTAATATCTATTTATTTTTAAGCAGTCTCCATATGTCTGCTAGGTTTTTTTTTTAGTTTTCTCCTTCACCTCAAGAAATTAGAGGTGGGGAAAAAACATAATTACCTTCACTTTTTTTTTTACAAAGCAATCTTCCTTACCTTCTTTAAAATAAATAAAAGGTTTGCTGTCTACAAAAAGTATAGGAAAACATTCATTGGTTTCAGTGGGAGCTTAATGTCACCTTATTGTCAGCAAAGTAAGTTTTTCCCCCCTTCAGACTGATATCAGAACTGCAAAATTCTTTAAATGTCACAGGAAAATGCAACCTTTTTTTTGGCAATTGGGACTCTGGTGAGCTTAAGTTAACCTAATATGCTAGTCTAGCATAGGGCTGCATGAAGGAGATTTGAGTGTGACCCTCTTAAACCAAATCTTCAGCTAAATTGTTGAATGAATTTGTGGGGTACATCTTCAGGGAGAAACAAAGGCAAACGGGGAGGAGGGGGGTCCATTGGTCTGATTGACATGATTATCCTGCCACTCAGCTGTGTCAAAAGAACAAAGTACAGTATAATAAAGTTGGAAGGGACCCTGGAGGTCTTCTAGTCTACCCCCTACCTACTCAAGCAGGAGACCCTTTAACAAGAGTCATTGAGCAGTAGATTCTTCAACCTACAATAAGATCTTGAAGAGCTTTTCAGATGCCATCTCTCTCTCTCTCTCTCTCTCTCTCTCTCTCTCTCTCTCTCTCTCTCTCTCTCTCTCTCTCTCTCTCTCTCTCTCTTTCTCTCTTCTCTCTCTCTCTCTCTCTCTCTTTCTCTTTCTCTCTCTCTCTCTCTCTCTCTCTCTTTCTTTCTCTCTCTTTCTCTTTCTCTTTCTCTTTCTCTTTCTCTCTCTCTTTCTCTCTCTCTCGGTGTGTGTGTGTGTGTGTGTACTTTCCAGTTAGCATTGACTCCTTCCTGGACAAGTCCCTGCAGCTTCCTTAGCAAGATTTCAGAAGTGGTTTGCCATTGCCTCCTTCCTAGGGCTGAAAGAGAGGGACTGGCCCAAGATCACCCAGCTGGCTTTGTGTTTAGGGCAGGACTATAGCTCACCATCTCCTGGTTTCTACCTTGGTGCCTTAACCACTGTACCAAGCTGGCTTTCATTCATGCCTTTCTTCGTGTTGTTGTAAGCTATGAGCATCTCAAGTTGGGCGTTTAACTAAATCCATAGATACATATATGCACATAGATCCCCCATACACATTTCTTTCCCATTTTTGTTCCTGATAGGCAGCATTCAGTCAGAGAACACTGAATTCTGTCCCTATTGAGTACGCTCAAATTTCATCCTGTTGTGTTTTTACCCGATCTGAATAAGCTCAGTTTCAAAACATTTTAAATAACTAAACTTGGGAGAGAGTATTGATTCAGACTTCTGCTTCTCTCCAGGTACGGCAAAACTTTTCCTTCCTCTCTTCTCTCCAAAGCACAGTTTTTAGGCTCCAACCAAAATCCAAAATGATTTTTGTTTGTTTTGTTTTATTTTATTTTTGAAGACGAAAAGAAAAGCAGATATTGGATGAAATATCTTTTAAAGCTAGAATGTTTTAAACGCAAGGTGTGGGGGGGGGAGAGAGAGAGAAAGCTTTCCACTTTAATTTCCCTTAACAACAATCTTTTTGTGGTCTGCAAATATTCTGTTCTGCTGAGGGTACCTGCCAGCTAGTGGCCTGTGAGGCCAAAAACAAAACAAGGAAAAAAACATAGCAAATTGTACTTTGAATGTGCTATGCTCATGCCTGAGTCTTCCACTTCTCAGATTTAAGGGTAATTTTTTTTTTGCAGCTTTCCAGATTATGACAAGCTGAACAACTTGTTCTGGCTTGGTATTCAACTGCCATATGGCACCACTTCAGTAATTTGATGTGATATTATGAAGAAGGTGGGCAGGGGGAGAGAACCAGGCTTTCTGCTCTGTAACATGCTGACTTTCTGCAGTCTGTTTGTGTACGTGTGCCTGTGGATCTCCATCACTCTCTCCATTCTGAAGAAATAAGGAGACGTAGCTCAGCTATGAGGAAAGAATTGAGGGTGATTATAGCACAATCTTTCCCTAGTTGAAAATAGATTATTTTTGAACAAGTTGTTGCCAGATTTCTATGAGGCTGAGATGCACAATTCCTGTGTTGTTGCTCAACTGCCAAGTCACGTCTGACTCTTCACAACCCCATGGACAATAGCACACCAGGCCCACCTGTCCTCCATTGTCTCCCAGAGTTTGCCCAAAACCATGTTCATTGCATCCGTGACAGTATCAAGGCTATTTCACGACCAAAGGAGGCCTATAGATTCTCTGACCATGTTGATCCTATAGCTATGGCTCTCTGTTTACGGGTTTGGAATGATTTGTAAGTAAAGACTGATGTGATTTGCTTGCTTCTTCATCTTGTTTTCTAGCACAGAATTTCAGTGCATTACTCTGTAGATGGCTACTCTTCGTGTGCTTCATATCCATATTTACACAGTGATTGCAATCATTTACGTTATTAGGTAATCCCATCCAGATCTGCAGCAATGCCAGTCAATCGATGTGGACCTGCCACTGTGTGCTGGGATTACAGTAGTTGTTTTATGTCATCAGGTTCTTTTCAACAACTATCAACTTCAGAGATAAAAAATTTTTCCATAACAATCTATGTCTAACGTGGTCTTTCAGTTCATCTACTGCTGCAGCCATTGTCACTATAACTAAGTCCATTCACCTTGCTACTGATTGTCCTCTTCTTCTCTTTCTTCTTCTTTTCCTTCCTTCCTTCATTCCTTCCTTCCTTCCTTCCTTCCTTCCTTCCTTCCCTCCCTCCCTCCCTCCCTCCCTCCCTCCCTCCCTCCCTCTCTTTCTTTCTTTCTTTCTTTCTTTCTTTCTTTCTTTCTTTCTTTCTTTCTTTCTTTCTTTCTTTCTTTCTTTCTTTCTTTCTTTCTCACCTTTCCCAGCATTAGAACCTTTTCCACAGAGATGGGTCTTGACCTTATCTGTCCAAATTAAGATAATTTGAACCTGACCTTTTGTGCCTCAAACAACAAGTCCTAGTTAATTCGCTCTATGATCCATCCGTTTGTTTTCTTGGCTGTCCACAGTATTCTCAGAACTCTTCTCCAACACCAAAGTTCAAAGGTGTCAATACTCTTCCTCCTCTGCTGCTTCAAAATCCAATTTTCACTGCCATGGAGTGGCACGGGGAGTTCCATGGCTTTGTACAGGTAGTCCTCAAGTTATGATGTGTCATTTAGCAACCATTCAGATTTATGATGCAGCTCCAAAAAAAGATACAATCAAGTTCCGAAGTTCTGATTGCTAGGCCACCTCCACAGTCACATGAACGAATTTTGGAGGTTTTTTTAATCCCATTTAATCCCATTTATATCCCGCCCTTCTCCAAAGACTCAGGGCGGCTTACAATTTTAAAGCACAAATCAATGTGCTTAGCAATAGCCTTCATTCTAGGTATATGCCTGCTTATTAGGGCTTTTGCCCCCCCCCCAAGTGGCATTATTACAAAGTCAGCTTATTGCCCCCAACAATCTGGGTCCTCATTTTACCTACCTCGGAAGGATGGAAGGCTGAGTCAGCCTTGAGCCTGGTGAATCAACCCCTCATCTACAGACATTTGCAGTGTCCCATGGTCACATGACCTTGACCGTGTGATTTACATTTTTGCTGGGAACCAGTGTTTACTTCTGGTTTCCAGCAACAAACACTCCGTAGTGAACAATGGGCTCACTTCACGATCGTCACATTTGCCTAATGACCTTGCGCTTACTTTATGACCACCATGTTCGCTTAACGACAAAAGTCATAAAATCGGGCACAATCATGTGGCTATCCACTTAATGTCTGTCACAACCTACAACCATAATTGCAATTACAGTCATACGTCAAGGACCACCTGTAGGCATAGATTGTGTATTGTAATGTCTACATAATACGGTTTTGTGCCGTAATTCCCCAGGTTGAAACCAATATACGTTTCCTGTCCCTTTACATATTTAGTCACTCTTTAATAATGTTTTCATCCCTGCAGTAGTTCTTATTTGGGAACAGAGGGTGCTTTACAAAGATTAATTAATCTTCACCACACTATTGAGAGGATTCTCTAGGGGAAAAGGTTTCAAGCTGAGGTATGAGCTCCTTACTCCTCTTTGTATTTTAAGAATATTTACTTTCACTTTTTATCATACTTAGGCTTCATCGTCCTTCAGAGTTTTATCCAGGATTATTGCTGCTCCGTCGTAGGAACGCAGGACTGATCTCAAGAGGTTTCAAATGCAGTAGAAAGTGTTCGCTGTATTAACACTTAACACGCAGTGATACTTGTCTACAGGTGGCAGACTGTACTCCCCATTTGCATATTAAAGATTTGCTAATTATTCTACTTTCACGCTCCAGTCAAATGTGATCTGCCTGACGTTATGCATTTTCGCCTCTGACTAATTCAGACGGTGCAGTTCTCTTTTTCTGCACATGCAGTTATTCGGGTCTTTAGTCTTTTCTCCTCCTGCTATTTAAACAAAGGAGGTTCCCCACTTGCAGGGAATAGAGTTGGTAAAGGTAAAGGTAAAGATAAAGGTTGCCCCGCACATGCGTGCTAGTCGTTTCCGACTCTAGGGGACGGTGCTCATCTCCGTTTCAAAGCCGAAGAGCCAGCGCTTGTCCGAGGACGTCTCCGTGGTCATGTGGCCGGCATGACTAGACACCAAAGGCGCACGGAACTCTGTTACCTTCCCACCGTAGTGGTCCCTATTTTTCCACTTGCATTTTTACGTGCTTTCGAACTGCTAGGTTGGCAGAAGCTGGGACGAGTAACAGGCACTCACTCTGTTACGCAGCACTCGGGATTCAACCCTCCAAACTGCCGACCTTCTGATCGACAAGCTCAGCGTCCTAACCCACTGAGCCACCACATCCCTCTATAGAGTTGGTATAACTCTGTTAATCCAGCTGGGCCACTCAGTGGCCTTTGATTCCTCTGACCTTTGCAGGCTTCTTGAACCCCTGGTTAGGTTGAGCCCTAGAGGCAGTCTATTGTAATAGACCTGCTCTTTCCTGCACTCAAAATGCAGGTAGTCCTCAATTTACAACCACAATTGGAACCAGAATTTCTATTGCTAAGTGATAACGATCATAGAATAGAATAGAATAGAATAGAATAGAATAGAATAGAATAGAATAGAATAGAATAGAATAGAATAGAATAGAATAGAATAGAATAGAATAGAATAGAATAGAATAGAATAGAATAGAATAGAATAGAATAGAATAGAATAGAATAGAATAGAATAGAATAGAATAGGAAGGGACCTTGGAGGTCTTCTAGTCCAGACCCCTGCTCAAGCAGCAGAACCTATACCATCTCAGACAAGTGGCTGTCCAGTTTCTTCTTCAAAATCTCCAGTGCTGGAGCACCCATGATTTCTGGAGGCAGGTTGTTTCACTGGTTAATTGTCCTCACTGTTAGGAAGTTTCTCCTTAATTCCAGGTTGCTTCTCTCTTTTGTCAGTTTCCATCCATTGTTTCTTGTCCTGCCCTCTGGTGCTTTGGAGAATAATTTGACCCATCTTCTTTGTCACAGCTCCTAAAATACTGGAATACTGCTATCACATCATGCTAATTTTGTCTTTTCTTTAGACTAGCCAAACCCAGGTCCTGCAGCTGTTCTTCATATGTTTTAGTCTCCGGGCCTTGGACCATCTTAGTTGCTCTTCTCTGAACTTTTCCCAAGGTCTCAAAAACTCAAAATCTTTTGTGTAGTATGGTGACCAAAATTGGTTGCAGTATTCCAGGTGTGGTCTCACTAGGGTTTTATAAAGAGATACTAATACCTCTCATGATCTGGATTCTATGCCTCTGTTTATAGAACCCAGGATTGTATTAGCTTTTTTGGCTGCTGTTGCACACTGCTGACTCATAGTCAAGTGGTGATGATGATGATGATGTTATCCATTTAGTTATCTCCGACTCTTGGTGATTTTATGGGCCAGGTCTCTCTACATCTTCTGATCTTGCACAAATTCTTTGAGTTGCTCTATGCTCTGAATCATTTTCCTATGCTCTGATTGGTATCAGCTTTGATGGTGTCCAGCCACCGTGTTCTTTGGTGTCCTGGTTTCCTTTTACTGCTAACTCTTTCAAAAATAATTACTTTCTCCAATGAATTCCCCCACATGACATGGCCAACGTAAGTGAGAGATGCAGTTTTGTGATTTTGCCTTCCAGTGACCTGTCTGGTGTTATGCGCTCCAGTACTTGTTTGTTAGACATCTTTGCTGTCCCAGAAATATGTAGGAGCCTTCTCCAGCACAAACGAATTTACCCATAAATGAAGTTCCCCACAATTTCGATGCAATAAGACTGAGATTTGCAGAATTATTTTCAAGCTCTCCATCTTCAGCTTTCTGATCAAAGCAGTGATTCAAGAGTGAACACAATACTGCCCTGCTCTCATTCCAGTTGGTTTCTACTGGTATTTTGCATTCACTTAAAGGAATTCCTTTGTCTTGTTGTTTCTCCTTGCTAATATATTCCTACCGGTAGTAGGAACTTAGCCCATGCAGGATCTCCATGTTGAAGTGGTATATCCTTAACAATTGTTGCTTCCTTTTGTGCACAGCAAGAACATTTTAACCTTTTCTTAATGATGAACGTCTCCGTGCCCGCTGTTTGTTAAACTATATGGGGCAAGAGAAGAGAGTTTTCTCTTTTCAGTTATTATAACTGTGTGGAATTCATGCCTACTGGGATTTTAGCTGGGCAGCAGGTTCCATTTTCCTTTTGAAGTCTAAGCTTGGAACTGATTTATTTATTTTGTCATAGGTAGATTGGTGGGCTGGCTGCTTTTATTCAACGCTTTGAAGCAGAAGATGGCACTGAGAGTTGTTTAAAGCCAGATGTTCTGCTTTTTTTTGGGGGGTGGGTGGACACAAAGGGCAGGTGGCAAGCAGATCATACAAAACCATTGGAAAAATGCTTGCAGGTTGCCTGGGAGCAGAAAGCGTGAGTGGCAGTCTTGTACATAAATAAAGAAATCCACCTTTAGATATAAACAAGTGGATCTTTCGGGGAAAAACGTGTTTTCCTTATCGAAGTGTAGCTCCAATCATTTCTAGCCACCAAGGTCTTTAGAAGGGAATGCAAGAAATGTTATGTGGGTTGGGTTGGGTAGTGTATGTGTGTGGATGGGAGTACAGGATGGGTCAAGAGGAATGCATGGGGGCTACAGGTATGTGAGAAGATGCCGCACTGGTAAGGGATAGTGCATGATGTGGGTTGGGAAGGTGCCTGAGGGTGCTTGGGAGTGCACAAGAAGTGCTTTGCAGATCAGGGAAGATACATAAAAGGGCAGCACAGGTTGGGAAGGATGTGTTGGAGTGCCCAAGAGGTGCCGCACAAGTTGGGAAAGGCATGTGGGAGGGTTTTGGGTTGGGGAGAGTGTGGGAGTGCGCAAGAGGTGCTCTGTGGGTCAAAGAAAGTTCACGGGCCAGTATGAGTTGGAAAGAGTGTATGCATGCTTGAAAGAGATGTTGCACAGGTTGGGAGAAGGTATGCAAAAGTGGGTCAGTGTCCGGGAAGAGCACGCAGGGATTCCTTCCTTCCTTCCTTCCTTCCTTCCTTCCTTCCTTCCTTCCTTCCTTCCTTCCTTCCTTCCTTCCTTCCTTCCTTCCTTCCTTCCTTCCTTCCCATACCCTACCCTACCCTACCCTACCTTACCTTCTCTTCCCTTTTCTTCCTTTTCCACCAGGCAAGTAAGCTGTTACTGGGTGGAGGAGAGAGTGAGGGATTATGAGACTGGCTGAGAAACTGTCACAAAATGTTGAAAATGAAGTTCACGTGACTGCAGCAACAACAGAATTAAACCAGTATCACTAAAGCAGCCATTACTTTCCAAAATATCAATTTCTCTGGGACACAGAGTTCCTGGATTTTGGACACATTCTGTAAGTAAGCCCATTTGAGGTACCTTGGTTCAATAATCATTGCCCTATGGATTCTTGCTGTTTCCCCTGTTCCAAAATGAAAACAAAAACAAAAACTAACAATGCATTTTGTAACAGGTGTCTATCTTACAAGAATTTATGAGCATAGAATTAGCATCTCCACTTGGTGACTTATTACTGGGCTGTGTGGACTATGAGAGGACTATTCTCGTCTTAGTCAAATTTTAAATTCACACCATTTTGTTACCCATAGCTGGAAACTGACCAAGGCTGTGCAATTTTTATAGCCAAGGCCACAATGGGAGAAAAGAACATTATTTAATTTCTTTCCCTGTTATCAGGAGAATACTGCATATTAGAACAGCTTTTCTTCATTCACAGCTTCACTGCAATCCTCAGTCTGCTGCCTTGCTTGGAATGCAGAATGTTCTAAGGTAATAGAATTGCCGAAATACATTCTATATACAACCGTACCCTTCCTGACCTTTAACTTGTTCAATTTATTATTAATGCGAGATAGAAAAATCCAGGGCCATACAGAAATATTTGAGTTAAGTATTAGCTATATAAAATGTTGATTTTATGTTTCTGCCCTTTAAGAGGAAAGGCTGAAGAGAAAGACAGCGCATACAATTTTCCTCCATCTCTTTTTCTGACTAGCTGTATATTTCCTGCCGTTATTTCACCTTTCACTCAACTGTATGGATTGATATGACAGATTGTTCCTAGGGGTTAGGAGCATACTTGTGTCATGATTCCCCCAAAGGCAACAGATTGAATTGAATGTGGAGAAGAAAAGGAGATAGCCACTCCTGGTTTAAGTGACAGGATTCATCATTATTCAATTAAAATATTTAAATACTAATAAAGGAGAATATTTGTAGCTCAGGGTTGACATGAGGCGGTCTTTGGTGCTCTCTGATATTTAAGAGGAAAAACTAGTTTATTTCTCCCAAGCTACTTTTGGACAAATCAGTCTTGGATTTAGAATACTCCAACATCTCACTGCATTGAGTTTTCACTTCCAGATCATATACTGTCATTCCCTATGGCAGCCTGTGAGGTGCAGCAACTCAGTGGCTTAAAAGACACCAGAGAAGATTCTCCAAAGCACCTGAAAGCAGGACAAGAAGCAACGGATGGAAACTAGTCAAGGAGAGAAGCAACCTAGAACTAAGGAGAAACTTCCTGACAGTTAGAACAATTAACCAGTGGAACAACCTGCCTCCAGAGGTGGTGAATGCTCCAACACTGGAGGTTTTTAAGAAGAGACTGGACAGCCATTTGCCTGAAATGGTATAGGGTTTCCTGCCTGAGCAGGGGGTTGGACTAGATGACCTCCAAGGTCCCTTCCAACTTTATATTATTATTATTATTATCTATATGTACTCTGGTTGTTCGAGTCCCAGTACCAAATGACAGAATGTGCTCCTGTTCTTGCTCCAGCTCCTGCCAACTTAGCAGTTCAAAAGCATGTAAATGCAAGTAGATAAATAGGTACCATTTTGGTGGGAAGGTAACAGCATGCTGTGTTTCACCATTTGCTTTGCACTGTGGTATGATGTCATGCTGGCCAACGATCACAGAAACGTCTTCGGACTGTACTGGCTCAATGGCTTTAAAAAATGGAGATGAGCACCACCCCCTAAAATCAGCTACAAGTAGCAGAATAAAACCCGCAGGGACTCAGCTTGCCTTTCATTCACCTTGAGTCAAATCAGAGGACTCCCCTTTTGCAATTTGCAATGAGCTCCAAGCACAACACAGCATCCATAACATCAGGGGGTCCTGATGTCATCCCACAAAGGATGTGATGAAGTGCTTCTGTCGTGACTTATGCAAGTAAATGAAACACCCCATTAGCATAATGATGTCATGATAAATGTGGCATGCTTTGAATCCGCCATGGTGTTCTCCATTCATGAGAAATTTTGCTTTCATTTGGACTCAGAGTTTTCTGTCAATTTCATAGGCATCTTTATCAGTACCATTCTTAGTTCTGCTAATCACTTCTAAAATCTCTGTAAAATATCCCCATCAATTTAAAGATGGAGTTCTTATCAAATTCAATCTCTCAGAGCAGTTTGATACAGAGAGGTCCATTTACATGAAGTTGCCTTTACAAGTACAGCTGGCTTTTCTTCCTACCTTAATCAGATGCAAAGAGGTCAAAGAAATGGAGATGAGTTGGACCTTCATGAACCTAAAGATGTGTCAGCAGAGAGTCAAACCACCTACGGTCTCTAAATCCTCTCTCTGGATGCCCCACCCCAAACCCCACTTTGACCAAGACTGATGAAAACTGACTTTTTCTACCATTAGCTCCTTAGGCATCCTATGATCTAAAACAAACAAGAAATTCTCCCAAACATTGCCCCACCCAATTTGCAGGTCTCACCAGTATTAACTGCAGCCCTTGGTCACCAAAAGTTGGTAGCTCCCTAGGTTAGCTCACCACATGCTCAATGTATAAATAGATATAAAGAAGTGTACAAAAACGGAATTGAAGGCATCTAATAAGTTGTTTCATCCCCACTTCAGTATCCATATTTCCAGTAAGAATTTCTCAAAGTAACTGGAGGTATTCTTAGCATTTCTTGCACTTTCTACAGCCACCTTGAAATGTTTACAACAGTAATCCCTTCCTAGAGATGTTAAAGTTTGAACCTCAGGCCTCTGCATGAAAAATATCAGCTTAGAATTCCAAGCTATATCTTCTTGATGTTTCTGATGGGGATCATCCCTGATCTTTCTATACCTTTTTGCATAGATTGTTTATTCTAATTTGAATCTTGTTAGCTCTTTATTATCGTTATGAGGATCACTAGTGGTACAGTGGCTAAAGTGTGGTATTGTAGGCAAACTCTGCCCTCAGCCTAGAGTTTGATCCTGACAGGGCTCAGGGTTGACTCAGCCTTCCATCATTCCGAGGTTGGTAAAATGAGGATCCAGACTGTTGGGGGCAAGATGCAAATAATGCTCTACATTGTAAACCACCCAGAGAGGGCTGTAAAGTGCTAGAGGGCAGTATATAAGTCTAAATGTTATTTATTCCTACCTGTGAAAATCACACAGACAGTGAATGAAATTGGCTTGAAGACTAGAGAAGTCAACATTTGAGCCTAGCCAAAGTACCAACTTGCCCTGAAAACATCTTTTGTTTGCCATGTCCCATGAAATTGGGTCTCTGGTCCACCATCTATGGATGAGACAGGATTAAATTGTCCTTAGCCAGGGGCCTTCAAACTTGGCAACTTTAAGACTTGTGGACTTTGACTGGCTGGCTGAGGAATTCTGGGAGTTGAAGTCCACAAGTCTTAAAGTTGCCAAGTTTGAAGACCCCTGTCCTTAGCTATACTGATATGAAAGAGACATTTTCCCCTTATTACCCCCAAAAGTAGTCTAAAGGTGTTTAAAATCTGCTGCAGTTAATCACCCATTACCTTGAATGGATGAAGTCAGGTTACTGGCAGTGACTGGCCACGGAGGCAACATGGCTAGATAAAAATCAGCAACAGGGATAGCACCCAATTCAAAAATGGATGAATAACACTAAAATTCAGTAGTCTGGAAAGGCCCTAAGAGAACATAGTAATATCAAATGAAAATGTGAAATTAGAATCTACTAAAACATTAGTACATAGAGTGTGGATATGAAGCAGTAGATAGAAAGTTCTGAGCTATGAAGCAGAGAACTTCTATTAGAGGAGCAGACTTTATCAAGAAAAACTAATCTAGAAAAATGGCAGAATAGAACATCAGATTGGCCACAAAATCCTAACAGGTCTGAATTAAAACATAGACTATATGTCATTAACTAAAGAATATTCTGTGTTTTAAGTATTTCAATACTGCTTTAAAAAAAATTGGAGGAATTCATAGTTCTTCGGCCAATATCAAAATTGCATTTGCAGATTGAAGTCAGTATGTGGAAAATAGCATATTCTAGCAATCACTTTCTCCTTCTAGAAAATGTTGCATAACTTTCCTATTTTCTTTATTCTTTACTCTCTACTCTTTTCTTTCTTTATTCACCATTCTGGGGCAGGTTCCATGATTACATTCGGGTTTGTGAGTACAGATGGTCCTCAACATATGGGCACAGTTGAGCCCCGAACTTCCATTGCGGTTGTTAAATAAATTTTGCCCCATTGTACGACCTTCCTTGCCACAGGTGTTCAGTGAATCACTGCAGTTGTTAAAAGTTAGTGACTCAGTTGTTAAGCAAACCTGGCTTCCCCATTGACTTTGCTTATCAAAAAGTCGCAAAAGGTGATTACATGACCCTGGGACATTTCGACCGTCATAAATATGGGCCAGTTGCCAAGTGGCTGAATTTTGATCATGTGACCACAAGGAAGCTGCAGTGGTTGTGAGTCTGACAAAATTGTCACTTTTTTCAGCACCGTTGTAACTTTGAACAGTCAATAAGCAAGTACTTGTAAGTCAAGGACTACCAGTACCTTGCTAGAGTAATGCCTATCATCTCTATATTTATGGAAACATTAAAATGGAAGTTCATGGTTTACTCCACCAAATCTAGGTAGCCCAGGATAGTCCTCAGTGTGGGCAGATCCTAACAGTTCCTCGGTTCCAAAGTGCTGACACTATTCCTCTTATACAGTGTATCGTCCAAATATTAACACAATGAGAGCAGCTGAGTGCTTCATTATGCCTTAATACTAAAGATAAAAGGTAAAGGTAAAGGTTCACCCGCACATGCGTGCTAGTCGTTTCTGACTCTAGGGGCCGGTGCTCATCTCCGTTTCAAAGCCAAAGAGCCAGCGCTTGTCCGAGGACGTCTCCGTGGTCATGTGGCCGGCATGACTAGACGCCAAAGGCGCATGGAATGCTGTTACCTTCCCACCGTAGTGGTCCCTATTTTTCTACTTGCATTTTTACGTGCTTTCAAACTGCTAGGTTGGCAGAAGCTGGGGCGAGTAACAGGCGCTCACTCTGCTATGCGGCACTCGGGATTTGACCCGCCAAACTGCCGACCTTCTGATCGAGAAGCTCAGCTTCCTAACCCACTGAGCCACCCTTCCCGTATACTAAAGATATGCAGTTTTAATTCAAAAGTTCCCTTTCGAAGAGAGGCAGTCAAATTCAGTATGCCCTTTCAAACTGAACCTTTGAGTCTCGTCACTGAACAGATGTCAACTCATCAAATTAAATGTCTTTGAATCAGTTTGATTCAAGGAACTTTTGCACAGGCACATGTTAATTTTTATTGGGTCCAAACTATTGGCTTTAAGTATTCAGACTGCAAAATCAAACCAAGTCACTAAAGCACAAATTAAACTCAAGTCAAATTGAATCTTGCCATCCAGTTTTTCAGTGTGGTTCAATCTTGTCTGGCACATCCATATGGATACACAGTGCATACACAGAGCTTCCATAGGTCTGATTTTTGCACATCATATCCAGAGGACAACTATCAAGGTAGTGCCCAACCTGCAGGCCAAGAAAAGACGTTGTATCCACTTAGTCTACAGAAGAAACAACTCAGAGATGATATGGCATCTTAACATATTTGTAAATTTGTTTACTTGGGAAATGGATTAACCTGTTTTTTATTACTCTAAATAAGGGATGATATATCTTCTATAGCTGTCTGCTTTGGTACAGCAGTCAAACAGGACAGGTATAGACTTCAACAGATAATTAGGACTTCAGAATAAAAAATTGCAACCAGCCTGCCTTTTCTTGAGGACCTGTATACTGCATGAGCTAGAAAGAGGGCTGAGAAAATATCTACAGACCCCTCACATCCTGGACCTAAACTGTTTCAACCTGTCTCCTTGGGATGCCAGTATAGGGCATTGCATGCCAAAACAGCTAGACACAGAGACAGTTTTTATTCCCTCAGGCCATCACTCTGCCGAACACCCAATTCCCATAGCACTATCTAATGTCTAAGGATATTTGCCCATGTAGTATGACTGTATCACTATTATCCTTCTTATCTTTCCTGTTACCTTCTCCTATTGGTATTTTATGAAATTTACTTTGGTGTTTGTATGTACACTGAGAGCTTATGCACTGGAGACAAATTCCTTGTGTGTCCAATCACAGTGGCCAATAAAAATATTCTATTCTGTTCTGTTCTGTTCTGTTCTGTTCTGCTCTGCTCTGCTCTGCTCTGCTCTGCTCTGTTCTGTTCTGTTCTACTCTACTCTACTCTACTCTACTCTACTCCACTCTACTTCTACTGTACTCTACTTCTATTCTACACTACACTACTCTACTATTCTATTCTATTCCATTCTACTGTACTCTACTCTAATTCTATTCTGTTCTGTTCTGTTCTATTCTACTCTACTCTACTCTACTCTACTCTACGCTACGCTACGCTACTCCATATTCTATTCTATTCTATTCTATTCTATTCTATTCTATTCTATTCTATTCTATTCTATTCTATTCTATTCTATTCTATTCTATTCTATTCTATTCTATTCTACTCTACTCTACTCTACTCTACTCTACTCTACTCTACTCTACTCTACTCTACTCTATATTCCATTCCATTCCATTCCATTCCATTCCATTCCATTCCATTCCATTCCATTCTATTCTATTCTATTCTATTCTATTCTATTCTATTCTATTCTATTCTATTCTATTCTATTCTATTCTATTCTATTCTATTCTATTCTATTCTATACAAGGGATGATATCAAATCTGTGCTTTCCAATTAACAGGAATGGAATTTAAATGAGATATTACAGTGACAGCTATTTGGAAAAAGTGAAACAGAGGGCCTTGAAAAGTAATGGCTTCACTTTCCAGTAGTGCTGTAGTAGTACTTTGGGTACATTAGGAAGAGATTCAAACAGATGACCTCTGGATTTCCTTCCAGCTCTATGGTTTCAAGAATCTTGCATTAGTTCCATATGTGCATCAGAATACTGATCTCTAGTTGTGACCTGTGATAATTAGCTAAAATAATTAGTATGAGACTATGTCAAACCTCTGGTTGACTATTTTGCCAAGGAATGAGATATTTGCAGTTCCCAGCTGTTCCTCATTTGCAAAAATAACTCTGTTGCAGCAGGTCATTCAACCTGCTGAGCTTGTGCCAGTTCAAAAAACGAATGTGTTGTTGTTGCCGACAGACAGAATGCACTGTTGGCAAATTTTTCTGATGAAAGAAAAAGGGAGATCGAGCAAGAGAAGCTGATTAAAATGTGCAAAACAACATCTTGCAAAATGTTTGATCGCCCTTTCAGGGGAGCTAGGTATAACTTGGGAAGAGTAAGCAAAACAAAAGGAGGAAAGAGCAGATTAATCCAACAGATTGTTTGACTGTGGGTGTGTTTGTGTCTCTCTCTGTAGAAAATTGTAAAGGTTTGGCTGGTTTGATGGACTACCATCAACATCCCTTTAGTTTTCCTTTGACTATAAGTCCATTGATCAGTTGGATTTATTTTTAAATAAAAATCCGTAACATCTGGCTGCGTATCACCCACATGGCCTTTGAAATTCTCTTCTGCAGGGCTGTTTGCAAGTGGGATTAAGCTGAAAAATCTCTTTTCTTTTCCCAGTTTCATTCACTAGTTGCACTAAATACGAGCCAGCAGTGTGCGGTGGCAACCAAAAAAGCTAATGCAATCCTTCGTTGCATACACAGAGGCATAGAGTCAAGATCACGTGAACTATTAGTACCTCTTTATAAAGCCTTAGTAAGACCACACCTGGAACACTGCATCCAGTTTTGGTCACATTACAGAAAATATATTGAGACTTTGGAAAACATTAAAATGAAGCAAAACTGAACAGAACAAGGCACAGTGATATAATTGCTGGTGAAATCAGTGGATGATTTTATAGAGAATTTAATGAAATTCAGCTACGTTCAGAGAAACTGAATCGTACTGATCTGACTTTAGTAGTTTTACATAAAAATGATCAGAGCTTCTGGAATATTTAATCAGCTAAGGTGTTATAAGATGATTTCATATAGAGGGGACAATATACCAGCTGCAGTTTCAATGACCCTTTGTCCACTGGGGGTCATTTGAAAATATCCAAATGCCTTTTCTTTCCCCCTCTATCGTGAAGCCTTTTACTCAAGCATTAGGGTCTACTCCAGGGCTGTCAAATTGGCAACCCGTGGGCCGAATGGGTCACATGGGCCACTCCCACTCTGGCTGCGTCACGATACGTCACACTATGTCACGTGACACGATCGAGTTTGACACCCGTGGTCTACTCTAACATCAGGGGTTGAGCAAACCCCATTCAAGTACTTTTCAATATTTTTTTGAGTTCAGTATAAAAGAATATGAAATCAATTCAAGCAGATTTCGAGTAAAACAAGTTATACAGTAATTAAAATACCACAATCATCACATTCACAGGGAAATGTTAGCGTGTGTCCTGGGGTGCATTATTCTGTTCTTTTTGTATATATATATATATATATATATATATATATATATATACATATACATATACATATATATATACACACATATACATATACATATACATATACATATACATATACATACATACATACATACATACATACATACATACATACATACATACATATATATATATATATATATATATATATATATATATATATATATATATATATATATATATATATACAGTATGTTCCTACAGTTCTTCAGTCTTTGTTCATTCGTTCTTAGAATAATAGCCTTTTTATTTTCATATTGTAAGGAAGATTTGAAGTCCCGATCTAAGCTGGGGGCCTCACAAGAAGGATGCAAAATATGCTACGTGGAAGGGAGGTAATTTTTATTTCAAGAGTAAGGAAGCCACCCTAGAAGGGAGACTACAAAGTGAGGGCAAAAAGGCTAGAAATATTTATAGGGAACGTCGTCTTTCTAGCGGTGTGAGTGTATGTGGGTCTTATCTGGTGTTTAATTTGGTGAATGAATAACTTCAGTGGGGAAACATATTTTAATTAACTTTACTGTATTTGCAGACCTTCTTCTTGGATGTCTGGGTTACGGGTGGGTGACTCATTGGTGGGTTCAAGGAAGTTTGAGCAAAGGACCTTCCCTAGTTGCTGTTTTTAATCAGTTTTGGCTCAGCTGTCAACTATTTAGCAGAGAAGCAATTCAATAATGCAGGATCCAATCTGGGTGGATCACCGGGACAAGAGGTTTTGTCTTCCGAGCTTTCGGATTCCTGCTGGAGCCCATCCTCAGTGGACTTTTTTCTAGCAGGGTGTGTGGTGTTCTGTATGTGGTATTTATATGGTACCTGCTGTATGTGGCTTTTTAGATCCTGATTGGGGTGTGTTGATGGTTGGCCTTTACGTTGGCTGTCATTCACTTGTGCTACCCAGCCCTTACCATCTAAGTTTTGCTTAAAAGCTCAGAAGCAAAGGACAGCCAATGAATTAAAAGCCAGCCATCAACGCACTCCAAGCAACTTCTAAAAAGCCACATACAACAGGCACCACATAAATACCACACAGAGAACAGCACACACTCTGCTAGAGAGAAGTTCCCTGAACATGGGCTCCAGCACAAATCCAATAGCTCAAAAGAACAAACCTCTGGTCCCGGTGACTGACCTAGATTGGATCCTGCAACATGATCCCGGGACACGTATCTTTGCCTTCATTCACAATTCAGTTATCTTTGCAACAATGCATTTATGCTGTGCTAATAACGTTGTGTTAATGTTTAAAGGAAAGCCAGAAATAGTGCGAAAAGAGGAATTAATTTCAACATAAAAATGCTTTTTTTACAATATGTAGATGAAAATTATTTTTAAAATGTAAAAGCAATAAAAGCAATAAAATGTTTTTCAGGAAAAGTGAGAAAAGTAAAGTGGAAAAAGTAGAAAGAAAGACATAAAGAGAATGGGGAAAAAAAGTTATAAAGAAATGGCTTCCAATACATTTAATAGCAGTTGCAAGTACATTTATATTTTACCATCTCCCTCTCTCTAAAGTTACAACATAATTTCCTTCTTTCCATAGTCTACCCTTTCTAATAATCAAACCTATAAATCACAAATTCCTTTTTTTCCTTTTTTTTTCAGCAAAAAGTCCATAAGACATTTTCATTCACTAATAAATACAGTCCTTTCTCTAATTTAACAAGACATTTTTGCCTTCGCTATTAATTCTGTCATTTTTGTCAGCCATTTCCCTGCTGTGGGTATTTCAGAGTCTTTCCATTTTTGTGCATATAATAACCTTGTAGCAGTTATTATATATAAAAACAATTTCCCATGATTCTTTTCTAATTATCCATTAGTCTTTGAAGTAGGCCAGGCCAGGAAACAGGGATTACATGAAATGCTATTTTATTGTTGTAGAATACAGGTAGTCCTCCACTTACAACTGTTTGTTTAGTGACCATGTCAAGTTACAATGTCATTGAAAAAAGTGACTTATGACCATTTTTCACACTACCGTTGCACTTAGCAACTGGCATATGTATTTATCGTGGTTACAGTGTCCCAAGGTCATGTGATCACTTTTTGCGATCTTCTGTCGAGCAAAGCCAATGGGGAAGCCAGATTCACTTAACAACCATGTTACTAAACAAATCACAGTGATTCGCTTAACAAGAAAGGTCGCAAAATGGTGCAAATTCACTTAACAACCATCTTGCTTTGGGACGTAAATGTTAGGTTTAATTGTGTCATAAGTCAAGGATGACCTGTAATAACTATTTGAGTAGACAACACCTTTATTAAAATCTTGAAAGTCCAGTCAGAGTTTCAAATTCCAAGAAGGACAAGAAAGATACCTGGGGATTAAAAACCATGCCTCTGGAAACAGATTGAAGGATCTAGGCAGGATCTGTGAGAAAAGGCAGCTGAGATGGCATTGATCAAATCCCTAAAAGAAGCTCCCAGCTTGTTCTAGGGTGCAAAACAATTATTATTTATTAAACTTGTCAGCCACCTATCTCTCCAAAGGTGACTCTAGAGCAAGGGTAGGCAACCTTGGCTCTTTTATGACTCGTGGACTTCAACTCCCAGAATTCCTGAGCCAGCGTGGCTCAGCTTGGAAACTTCTCCCTTTCCCCTCAGCATGGCTGGCTCAGGAATTCTGGGAGCTGAAGTCCACGAGTCATAAAAGAGCCAAGGTTGCCTACCCCTGCTCTAGATGGTTCACAGACATTGATTAAAATGCCCTATAAAATGTTAAAACAATAAATAAAGATGTCTACAGAGATTCTCAGACATCCAGGTCTCGGTTGTCCCAAAGGTGCTTTTTTTCCAAAAGGCAACTGGACTTTCTTGTCAAGTTGCCTTTTGGAAAAAAAACACCTTTGGGATAATAAATAAAGACCTTAAATTTAAAATGCAATTAAAATAAAATTAAGAGGTGGGGGCATTGTCTACTCCATTAGAGACCTCCAAAGTACCACGCACCCAGTGGGGTCCCAGGCTACTCGACACAGCCATGTCTTCAAGGCCTTTCAGAGAGCCAAAATGGTGGAAGCAGATGTGACTTGGCAGGGGCAAGGTGTTCGAGAGGGTGGAAGACACAGCAGCGAAGGCTCTTCTGGAGCTTGCCATTTGAAATTCCTTGACTGATGGGGTCCACAGCATCCCCTTTTGATGGCGCTAATGGGCGGACTAATTTCTTTGGGATGAGCCTGTTTCTCAGATAGCCTCGACCTGTGCCATGAAGGGCTTTAGAAGTGATAAGCAACATCTTGAATTGGACCTAGAGGTCAATAATGGTCTTGAGTTACAGGAAGATGGATTCCGATGGAATGTTAGAAATACCTTCCTAATTGTAAAAATAGTTCAAGGTTAGATCCAATGGAATCCTCTTGGTTGGGTGTTTTCAAGAGGAGGCAGACCTATTAGAGATGTTTTAACTTGGAATCTTTCATAGTTTGAGTTTGACTTGTCCCTTCTTCTTCTGTCACCACTATCTTTTCCTGCACGGTTGAAAAGCACAAGGCCTTTACGCTGGGGTTTTTTAGGCAAGAAAAACCAAATGCACAGGTACACAACTTATTCTCCAAAGCACCTGAAGGCAGGACAAGAAGCAACGGATGGAATCTAATCAAGGACAAAACCAACTTAGAACTATGGAGAAATTTCCAATTTGAACAATTAATCAGTGGAATAGCTTGCCTTCAGAACTTACGGGTGCTGAAACACTGGAGACTTTTAAGAAGAGGCTGGACAACAATTTGTCTGAAATGATATAGGGTTTCCTGCTTGAGCAGGGGGTTGGACTAGAAGACCTCCAAAGCCCCTTCCAACTCTGTTATTCTGCAAAAAAAAATAATACCTAGGCTGCTTGAGTAACCATAACAAGTCATCCCACTCTGCAAGCCGTTCAAATATCATTCCAGCTTCTTTCATAATGGTTTTTTAATAAAATGTTATCTGCTTTTTCATATCGCATGTATTTCATTTCACAAAGCGATGATGATGCATTTGTGGAACATGATGCGCATTTCATTTAGCCGTTACAAGCACTGAGGGATGCATTGAATTAAACAGATGATTACTCTAATTCTGTATGACTAGGTGGATATTGAATCTGGTTCAGCATGCGATGCATGCTTCCAAACATACTGAATTTCCTTTCTGTGTAAATACTGTGGATTTTCATTAGCACTGTTGACTTTCAAAAAAGAGAAGAAGAGAGAGCAGTTCAGCTACAGGCACCACTGAAGCTTCCTTTCCATTAGATCAGAGATGGGATCTATGGCCCCGTGCTGACTCAGGAATTCTGGGAGTTGAAGTCCAGAAGTCATAACAGGGCCATAGTTCCCCACCCCTGCATTAGATGGTTAGCATTACTGGGCTGAAAGAGCTTGAGAGAGAGGGCCTAAGTGTAGGAGATGACCAGGCTCAGCCAAAGGGAGGGGTCAAACACTTCATCAGTCAAGAGTCTCTTTGCACTCACAACAGGAAGGGGAGAACAGTATAGAGGAACCCATGGAAGAGGAAGGGAGGCCAGAATGGAGGGATGATGAGTGATGTAGGAAATGACCAGGCTGAGCCCGAGGGAGGAGTCAAACACATCATCAGTCATGCCCACAAGAGATCTAAGTCCAGCCCACCTTGAATTCCTTTCCTAATTTCTCTTGAACTGTTAGTAGCTCAGATTCTTGTAGAGAGCTTAAGCTTGCAATGAATCTTTATACACATTTGAACTGCCTGGGTCTCCTGATTTCCTTGGTGCTTGACACTAAGATTGTGTCCACAATGCCTTATGCATTAATGAAATAAAAGTCAATTGTTATTTTAAACCTACAATTACAGATAGTCCTCAACTTACAACAGTTTATTTGAGAATAAGCTATGCGCAATGTTGGAAAAATGAACAAATGCCTTCAGAAGAAGAGGTAATAAGAAAGATACTGGAATGCGCAGAGATGGACAGATTAACTATGAGGCTGAAAGATAAAGAAGAAACAGAATATTACCAAAGCTGGAATTTATTCTACAAATGGTTAGAAAAGAGAACCAAAGAATAGGACTTGATTATGTATTAGCATTTTATGAATCCAGATCACACGCTGTTTGAAAAACTAACATATGTATGTAGAGGTTAAAAATATATATATATATATATAAAACTTTACAAAAAACAGTTTGTTTAGTGACTGTTTGAAGCTATAACAACGCTGAAAAAGTGACTTATGGCCGTTTTTCACATGACCATTGCAGCATCCGCAGGGTCATGTGATCAAAATTCAGACGCTTGGCAATTGACTCATTTTTATGACGGTTGCAGTGTCCCGAAGTCATGTAATCACCTTTTGTGACCTTCTGGCCACCAAAGTCAAGTTTAAGTTTCAAGTTTTATTTAATTTGTATACCGCCCTTCTCCTTGGTAGGGACTCAGGGCGGTTCACAGGGCATATATA
This sequence comes from Vipera berus, assembly GCF_964194415.1. Taxonomy (NCBI): domain Eukaryota; kingdom Metazoa; phylum Chordata; class Lepidosauria; order Squamata; family Viperidae; genus Vipera; species Vipera berus. Next base: position 68,898 of record NW_027673583.1, read on the forward strand.
AAAAAGACAATACAAAAATTAAAAAAAGATTAAACCCATGCCCAGTTAAAAACAGTAATACAAATCTAAAACGACAAATTAAAACCCATAATCCCCCGTCAGGCCAGACCAGCCATTTCAAATAGGTGGGTCTTCAGGCCACGACGGAAAGTTCGGAGGTCTGATGCCGTCCGGAGCTCCACCGGCAGTTGGTTCCATAATACCGGAGCGCCCACAGAGAAGGCCCTCCCCCTGGGGGCCACCAGTCGGCATTCCTTGACTGGCGGCACCCTGAGGAGGCCCTCTCTGTGGGAACGCACAGGGCGGAGGGGAGTTGATGCCGGCAGCAGGTGGTCCCTGAGGTATCCCGGACCCATGCCATGTAGGGACTTAAAGATCGTAACCAAAACCTTGAACCTCACCCGAAAGACAACTGGTAACCAATGCAGCTCGCGGAGCAAAGGTGTAACATGGGAGTACCGGGAAACTCCCAAGACAACTCTCGCGGCCGCATTCTGTACCAGTTGGAGCCTCCGAGTGGTCTTCAAGGGAAGCCCCATGTAGAGAGCATTACAGTAGTCAACGGGGAAGCCAGATTTACTTAACAACCACATTACTAATTTAACAGCTGCAGTGATTCACTTTACAACTGTGACAAAAAAGGTCATAAAATGGGGGCAAAACTGGTCCTTTCTCCCCATGGAGAAGCTCCACTGACTAGATCTTCAACATGATCTTTAACAGAAACAGTAGCAGTTTATTTATTTATGCTTTTGCTATGTCCAATGCTGTGTACAGCAGGGATGAAAAAGTCCAAATGGAAATCAGAATCAGATAACTGATTTGATGACATTTGCTGCCTTGACTTTCTAACAATTCTGCTGCTCCATGGATTTCTCTGCTTCAAGATGAGTCTTGTGACCCATCCATTTTCTTTTTCCCCTGAATGATCCAAGACGGGAATAACAGGATTTATTTTATTTATTTATTTTCAAAAAACAGAACTACAAGTCTTGGCAAACAACTTTCAATGTTGTTCATTTCTGCTTGGAAAAAGATGAAGAGTAGCTAACTTTAATAACCATATTTGTTAAACAACTGTTTGAAGGCAGAACAAGAAGCAACAGATGGAAACTAATCAAGGAGAGAAGCAACCTAGAACTAAGGAGAAACTTCCCGACAGTTAGAACAATTAACCAGTGGAACAACCTGCCTCCAGAAGTGGTGAATGCTCCAACACTGGAAGTTTTTAAGAAGAGACTGGACAGCCATTTGCCTGAAATGGTATAGGGTTTCCTGCCTGAGCAGGGGGTTGGACTAGATGACCTCTAAGGTCCCTTCCAGCTTTTTATTGTTGTTGTTGTTGCTGTTGTTGTTATTATTATTATTATTTCCTAAATTCACTTGCCACATGGAGTTTCTGCATCCATAATCATTACAATGCACAGTATGGCAGTATTTTGCAGGGGTCAGCATTGGCAAGATGCTGATTAGAGCATTGTAATGCAAGTCCTGCTGCTTGGAACTCATGGTGATCTTGTTCATGTGTTACAATTCTCCATGGGTCATTTTGACTTCCTGCCATGGATGCCACCAACGCTATGAAGGTACACCTAAGTGCAATATAGCAGTACAGATGCAGCAACGTAACAAAAACAGATTTCACAAAACAACACCCAAGAAAAGAAACACAACTCTGTCTCACAGAGCTAACAACTTAAAATTTCAAAAAGGGTTGATAATGTTGACAGCTGCCTCTTTTTTCGGCTACTGAGATAAACTCATAATTGAAAACTATTCCAACTTCAAGCTTACAACTGCAACAGAAGAAATGTAGTTCCTAGCATGCCTTTTAAAAAAGCATTTTGAAACAGCTTATCTTGCTGGGAGACTGTTGAATAGAGGTGCTTTTCTATTGTGGTTTTAGTGTGCTGAGGTGTGTGTGTTTGTGTATGTGTGTGTGTCTGTGTGTGTGCCTTTAAATCTATGTGGATTCCTTGTGGTTTCCTGGACTTATCTCTCCAATTTTCAGGAAGGTTTTGCCATTGTCTTCTCCTTTCTGAGGATCAGAAAAATTGACTGGTTTAAAGTCACTCTGTTGGATGCTTTGTGATAATGGCAGGACTAGAACTCACAGCTTTCCAGTTTTTAGCCAGGTAACTTAACCACTAAGATAAACTCATAATTGAAAACTATTCCAACTTCAAGCTTACAACTGCAACAGAAGAAATGTAGTTGCTAGCATGCCTTTTAAAAAGGCATTTTGAAACAGCTTATCTTGCTGGGAGACTGTTGAATAGAGGTGCTTTTCTATTGTGGTTTTAGTGTGCTGAGATTTGTGTGTGTGTATGTGTGCCTTTAAATCAGTGTGGATTCCTGGACTTATCTCTCCAATTTTCAGGAAAGTTTTGCCATTGTCTTCTCCTTTATGAGGATCAGAAGAAGTGACTGGTTTAAAGTCACTCTGTTGGATGTTTTGTGATAATGGCAGGACTAGAACCCACAGCTTTCCAGTTTTTAGCCAGGTATCTTAGCCACTAAGTGGTTCTTGTGATGGGATATGTTATTTTATATTTAGGCGGATCTTATTGGCCTTGTTATTTTGCAAGGCCATCAAAGACAGAGGCAGGAAACAGAACATAATTTAAGTAAGAATAATTTCCTCTTACAAATTCTCTAACTTATATTACAATGAATATGACGTATGAAAGAAGGAGATCCTTTATATCATCTTTCATTACCAGTGAAAGATTGTACATTTGTGGCACTTTTGAGATAATCAATAGCAAATTACTGTGTCAAATTCAACATCTCCAACAAAACAAAGTGTTTACAGATTTGCTTCCTTTTGTGTTGCCTATGCCAAACAGGAATCAGTGTTCCTAGCATACTTCCGAAAAACAAGACCCACTCAGGAAACAATCAAAGGCAGTATTTATCCACATCTTTCTCATTTGTGCAAAACACTCTAGATTGACAGTTTTCCGGTAATCTTCTATTCTTCTCCTGCTGCCCCCTTGTATGGGGAAGTGCCAAATATGGTATGCAAATGATAAACAGGACTGCAAAGGTCTTACACATAACAGGCATTTGAGGCCAGGTAAAAATTCTCAAGGGACACGGTGGCTCAGTGGGTTAGGATGCTGAGCTTGTCGATCAGAAGGTTGGCAGTTTGGCGGGTCGAATCCCGAGTGCCGTGTAGCAGAGTGAGCGCCTGTTACTCGTCCCAGCTTCTGCCAACCTAGCAGTTTGAAAGCACGTAAAAATGCAAGTAGAAAAATAGGGACCACTACGGTGGGAAGGTAACAGCATTCCGTGCGCCTTTGGCGTCTAGTCATGCCGGCCACATGACCACGGAGACGTCCTCAGACAAGCCCTGACTCTTCGGCTTTGAAACGGAGATGAGCACCGGCCCCTAGAGTTGGAAACGACTAGCACGCATGTGCGGGGGAACCTTTACCTTTACCTTTAAAAATTCTCAAGAATAGTTGTACTGTCCAATTTCTAAAGAGGTCCTTCTAACATTTACAGGTTAATTCATATATTCTGAGGGTGCTTTTATCCTTGAACAAGAAGATCAAAAGAAAGGGAGAGTTTTTTTAACATGAGATTGGAGCCCTTCCCCACCTTTTAAAAACAATTACCATCTTGTGTGCAACAGTTTCCCTTGTGGAGCACCAGATTTGCCAGCAGAGATGTTTTGCCATTCTTTTGCAATGATAACAGATCGTGTCATATGACAGAAAATAGAAAACAGCTTAGATTCGTTGACTGCCAGTAACTCGAAGGCTATTGAATTCTGCAAAACCCATTGAGTTCCCGGCATGTTAATTTCTAAGAAGACAGATTAAGAAGATTAAAAAAACAATGCACCTCTCCATCAGGTCCAAAGAATGTGATGTGAGAAACTAAATAAATGCAAAATGTGAATTTGGAGGAGGAGGGATTCAAATGGCATTTGTTGTATTTTAGAGCTGAATTACTGTACGACAAGAAGTGGGGGTGAAGTTAAGAGAGGGATCAACCTAGAATCCCTACATAGCCACAAGCGAACTATGTCCAACCTCCCTTGAATTCTCTTGGCCCTTTTCTAACTCCAAGCAGGTGCTAACAGTTAGTTGAGCTAACTGTGCATAGGCATGAGTAGCAATCAATCGGATTAATTGGACCTTCATGTGTGGGCCTGATCTTTTTCACTGGCATTACTCCCCTGCCATCCCTCTGTTCTTAATTCCAATCAAAATATTCTCAGCTAATTTATCAATTTAGTAATTATCAGAATGCTTACAGAATGTTGTCATCTCATCCACATTAGGATTTCTTTTGATTAAAAGTGCACTATTTCATTCTGGATAAGAGACGTGGTGGCTCAATGGGTTAGGACGCTGAGCTTGTCGATCAGAAGGTCGGCAGTTTGGCAGGTCGAATCCTGAGTGCCCCGTAACAGAGTGAGTGCCTGTTACTTGTCCCAGCTTCTGCCAACCTAGCAGTTCAAAAGCACGTAAAAATTCAAGTAGAAAAATAGGGACCACTCCGGTGGGAAGGTAACAGCATTCCGTGCGCCTTTGGCGTCTAGTCATGCCGGCCACATGACCACGGAGACGTCCTCGGACAAGCGCTGGCTCTTTGGCTTTGAAACGGAGATGAGCACCGGCCCCTAGAGTTGGAAACAACTAGCATGCACATGCGGGGGAACCTTTACCTTTACCTTTATTTCATTCTGGAGGTATCACATTAGCCAAATATATGATTCAGACTAGAAATGGACTTACCACTGCCTGACAGAATCCAGAGTAAAACAAATGGCCATGGGTTAATCTAAATAAATATTTGCACCAATTTTCACTTATGTTTACTATCACTACTTGAATTACGAGGAAGCAAGCATCCTTTGCTTAAATCAAAGAATGCATGCAATACCTTATCCCTGTGCAAAACCGATGACCCAAATTGAAGTGCCAGTTGATTTTCACATGTAATAGTTTAAAACTCAGGAAGTGTACAATGCTTATTCTTTACTACATGTTTCCCCAAGGAAACAACTCCTTGTTGACTCATTCAATGATGCTCCAATCAATAGACCAAGCCCTATAATAATAACAACAACAAAAAACCATTCAAGCCATACAATTAAAAATGTGTTTTCTGCGAATGGCCCAACATGCAAGTTGTAGCTAGATAAAATAATAAAATGCTCATATTCATTGCAGCCACCAGGCTGAAAAAGATCTATCATGCTCCTTCCTTCCTCTAATCTGGGGGATTGCAAAAAGATGCCCAAGGAGTGTCTAAAGGGCAAGCCAATGCCCAAACCTGACAGAGTGATTCAAATCCTGTCCTCCATCAACCCAATTTGGGGGAACACTGAAGCTTCTTTGCAGAAAGTCAAAGGTGGAGGTACGTGTGCATAGACAAAGAATTAGCTGCACCAAACTCTGTGTGAGATCTGCCCCCCACACACACACACCCTTTGACCTTCCAAAAGAGCCTTGAAAACCTGGCTCTGCCAACCGGCTTGGGAACCCGAAGGAGGCACCCCATTTTGGAAAGGGCTAAAAGATTCCATCTCTACCGCACCTACACATTGATTTTTCTCTCTCCTTTATTATTATTTTTAATGTTTTAACTTCAATTCTAAACCAATAGATAAGGATCAATGGAATTCAAGGGAAGCCCGACTTAGTTCACTTATGGCTATGGGGGGATTCTAGGCTGATTCCTCTTTTCAGTCTGCCCCCAAGTTCGGCCAATCCTTCTCCTACACTAGTCTGTTTGTCTGTCTGTCTATCTATCTGTCTACCTACCTATCTATCTATCTATCTATCTATCTATCTATCTATCTATCCATCCATCCATCCATCCATCCATCCATCCATCCATCCATCCATCCATCCATATGCACCCACCTATGTTTATGTTAGCCAGTCCCAGAATAAGAGATGGAGCTTTGAAGAATGGTGCCAGGTGGGCCTTATGATGCTGGGCTGAAGCGTGTGTCAATGTTGGATATAATATCTTTATGGCCCTTCAGAATGAGATTGTCTTTGTAGCATCCCATTTCTTTTTCAAGTATTGAAATAGACAACTTATTGTTCTGTTCCAGCCTACGATTGGCCCTGTTTGAATGTCAGGGACAACCCCTTTTTATAATCAACAGGCTGGAACTAACGCAACCAAATTTATTTAAAAAAGTTAAACGAAAAGTTCAAACAAGTCTTAAACAAAAAAGGTTAAACAAGAGTTAAACAATAACAGACCAGGACTCTCACAGAAGCTCTTCAAACAGTTGCCTTCAGCAACCAGCACCTCCCACACATTCCCCTTTTAACAGCAGTCCCAAGGCGTGGCTTCTCATTGCCTTCTCCCAAGTTGCCTCATTGCTTTCCTCTGCTCAGTTCTGCTAGATTGCCTCCTGCTCCTAGCGTCCCTGAACAGAGCCAGCTGTGGATCGTCTTCTTCCAATCCTTCATGCTCACACAGCTGGGTCTGAGGAGGAACAAGATGGGAGGGGCCAGGCTGAGAGTTCTGTGGTGCATCAGAACCTTCCTCTGACACCAAAGGCTCTCCAAACCCCTCCTCCTCCTCCGCTTCAGAATTTCTCCGACTCAGCTGCCGAAACCACAGGCTGACGCTGAATCACAACACTTATTCCTCCCATTTAGGCCAAACATCTTAAAATATTTGCTTTGCTAGGCAGGGATTTCACTCACCAGTCTCTATTCAAATATGAAATCTCATCAAACAAAATATGATGGCATTGTTTTAACTGTTGGAATAGGGAAGGTAAGATACAAATACTGTAGCTAAATGTCTATGGAAGCTTCTTGGGTGAGAAGTGAAAGGTCTTCAAGGAAAAATGAAGTCCGGCTGCCTTGTGAAAAAGCACCTTTGTTACATCCAACTGCTGTGCTTTCTTATGCAGTTCTATGTGATAGAACAGAATGTTGGCTCGATGTACAGTACAGACATTTAAAAAAAATTACACCCAAAGATTAAAGAAAAGCAATAAATATGAAGACAAATACATTATGCTGCATTAAGAGCCGAAGGTTTTGCATAATGTGCCAGTGACTTTCCAAGTGGAAACATTTTCCCTTCTGTTATGAAGTAAATTGATTACAAATGTCCCATTGTGCAAGAGCTTAGTAGCATTTTATGCTGCTAGCTTTATAAAGCTCAAAACAAATCCAAGGAAACAGATTTTTATCTTTTTAAGCTGAGAAATCAGACTCTTCTCTGCAGCACAGATTCTCTGGCACGCTGCTATGACTCAATACTGGGAAATGAAATAAATGCAACTTCTATTGGCATACCAAGAGGAACTTTCATTTTCTTATCTCTTAGGGATGTGAGGATTGCCAAAATCATGAAACCTATTTCCATTTTTTTTACTGTCCATATTAAGATGGCAGTGATTCAGGTAATCTCCTTTCCTCAAATATTGATCCTCCCCAAATCGAAGCTGCAAAAATTGAAGCTGTTCACATTTGCAAGCGCCTGGCTATAAAAATAATGGTTTATCTTGAACCAAGGAACGTTTCGTTGAAAAATGAGCATCTTTGCAGCGTTCTAAAGGCCTTCATCGAACCCAAAAGCAGTAACTTCATGTGAAACTCCTTGATTTGATTCTTTTTTCCCACAGGAGCAGCAATTTGTTCAATGGACAGGAAAGCTAGGCAGAGGAATTCTCCTGCATTTCTTTCCTGCCAGTTCTCATACAATCTGACAAATAAGAATTTTGTTTCAAAAGAGAAAGTAATTCTGAAATCATTTTCAGAATTATTTGTTTAAGGCTTTGTTAACTGGAGTTTAACAAGGAACCAGATAGCTGGATTTACATGACATATTAAATAATGAAAAATGAAGTTAACACTAAGCACATTTAATTAGTGGTAGAAAGGCAACTGCTATTAACTGTGTGCTGCATGTTTCAGTTTAATCACATCTTCATGTATCAACCTGATCTTTCACCCCTGACAGATAGGTAGATAGATATATACTATTTACTATAGATAGGTAAATGATAAATCTGTCTGTCTGTCTGTCTCTGTCTCTGTCTCTGTCTCTCTCTCTGTGTGTGTGTGTGTGTGTGTGTGTGTGTGTGTGTGTGTGTGTGTGTGTGAGAGAGAGAGAGAGAGAGAGAGAGAGAGAGAGAGAGAGAGAGAGAGAGAGAGCGTCAGCCTCCCAAATAGACCAGACAGGAAATGCAAGATGAATTCTACTTTTCATAAGACCACATTAACAGAATCTTGCAAGTCTAAAAGTAAAATCTCCCACTGTCTCTTTTAAGAACCCGATTAATTAGAAAATTTGTTAATTGTTTATGGTACTTTTTCCCCTCTGTAGTGATCTGCTTTTCTTCTGAGATAATTGGGAGGGGGGGAGGATCTATTTACTATAATGAAACAAAAATGCCTCTGCCCAAGCATTTCAAATCAAAATTTCAGTATATTAAGCAGGTAAGACAAGCGGTGAGAAAAGATGTATTTAACAGACACTGTTCAGTGAGAGCCTGATATAAACCCACATTGTTTTTGTTGATAAAGCTTAATTAAAATTTAGAAGCAACAGGAGATGCAACTGGGTAATCATCTTAACTAAATATTCAGCAGCATTACATATGCATTCATATTTATCTTATTTGCAGCATATTATTACATAATTTCATATATTCTGTGTAAGTAGTTTAATTATCTTCCAAAACTTTATAAAATAGCTTCAGGTTAGGTTGTTTTTTCTCTTGGCCATAGTTTTCTTGCAGTGACAGATGGATTTAATAGCAAACTATTTCTACTTTTATAAAATTTGAGAGACCCAGAAATATTTTAGTTTGATCGTTATTATTTTTTCAATTCTTTTAACCTCCAAACTTTTCTGAGCTCTTATGCACTTTTCTATCTCCAGGCACAGAACAGAGGAAATATATAAATCACTGCGTACTGTGTACAACAATTCTGCCTACCTGCACTTTTATTGCTAACTCTCAAATGCTAAGCTTTTTCTCCACAAATTCTTGATCGAAGACCCCAGATGTGTTCTTTTTAAAAAGGAGAAGAATATTTTAAAAATCAATACATTGCATCCAAACAGTACCGGTACATCTCTAAATCCAGCTGGTCTCTGATTTCTTTCCAGTTGTACATAAGAAAAAAAAGAAATTGTAGAACATGGATTGAAAGCTTTTTAGAAACCTGGAAATCATGGCTATTAAGAAGTAAAGGGTTCTTTGGCCTTTTATCTTATGATCTTTTTCCTTCCTCATATTTTCCTGTTGTTGTTGTTGTTAATTTGCAAGTCATGTCCAACCCATTGCGACCCCATGGACAATGTTCCTCCAGGCCTTCCTGTCTTTACCATCTTCTGGAGTCCATTTAGGCTCACGCCTACTGCTTCAGTGACTCCATCCAGCCACCTCATTCTCTGTCGTCCCCTTCTTCTCTTGCCCTCAACCTTTCCCAGCATTAGGCTCTTCTCCAGTGAGTCCTTCCTTCTCATTAGGTGACCAAAGTATTTTGAGTTTCAACTTCAGGATCTGGCCTTCTAAAGAGCAGTCAGGGTTGATCTCCTCTAGGACTGACCAGTTTGATCGCCTTGCAGTCCAAGGGACTCGCAGGAGTCTTCCCCAGCACCATAGTTCAAAGGCTTCAATTCTTTGGCGCTCGGCCTTTCTTATGGTCCAACTTTCACAGCCATACATTGCAACTGGGAAGACCATAGCCTTGACTATACGCACTTTTGTTGGCAGGGTGATGTCTCTGCTTTTTAGTGTGCTGTCTAGATTTGCCATGGCTTTCCTCCCCAGGACCAAGTGTCTTTTAATTTCTTGGCTGCAGTCCCTGTCTGTGGTGATCTTGGAGCCCAGGAAAATAAAATCTGTCACTACCTCCATTTCTTCCCCATCTATTTGCCAGGAACTGAGAGGGCCAGATGCCATGATCTTGGTTTTCTTAATTTTCCTACCTAAATGCAATTTCCCCGAACTTCTTTATAATGACAAATCTTCCTCTTAGCTATTATAATGGTAACTGCAAAACTGCTATGCAAACAAAGGACTCTTGGTGGGAGCAGAAAGGGTGAGGATCAGCTCTTTTTAAGGTCAACTAAGCACTGCCTAAGGGGTAAAGATGAGGGATGAGAGAAGTCTTTGCAGTGTTTTAGCTGTCAACGCTGCTAACATCCCACGTTCTTGCTTTGACAACAGATGGAAATGTAGCCATCTTTTCTCTTTCGCTTTTAGAGTTCATTGATGCTGGGAGGGGGAATGTGGATGAGAGTCCAGCTAGTCATAACAATAATAACTCAGCTGTCAGAACCCAAGGTCATTGGGCCCAGAGTTGATAGAAATTTGACGGGCTGGAGAGCTGGGGAGAAAGCCCACGCTTCAACTTAATTGGGGAATATGATTTATGACTGTTAATTGGAGGAGGGAATTGCACTTTGCTACTTTGTGCCAGGGGAGGGGAATTCAGTTTTTGGCTTCAACTATGTAATGCTGATATTTTGTTTCTCTAATAAAAAAAAAATTAAGACAGGGGTGGCGTCATCCGAAAGCCGCGCCCACCCCATTACCGGCAATGGCAAAACTCTCCTGATACATTGCACAATGTCACATGATGTCGCAAGTTGGACATGTCTGCTTTAAGGAAAACAATACCTCTAAGTTCTTTTGAAGAGGTTAATCTGTCGGAACCATGACATTAGCATTATTTTAGCAGATTACTCTATATAAGTCAAACTAGATTTGTTAGTCTGGTTCTTTTTTTTGCTTGATTTGCAGGAAGATTGGCATGTATAATTAATAGCAGACCATGGTACCCCGAACCAGAGTTTTGGACTGAACAGCCAACACAGAGATATACTTTGGGGTTTCTGAGCTTGGTGGTTTTCCTGTAGATGTTTCATTACCAAGCTAGATAACATCATCAGTGGTAGCAATAGCACTTAGAGTTATATACAGCTTCATAGTGCTTTACAGACCTCATAGTGCTTTATAGCCCTCTCTAAGTGTTTCAGAGTCTGCATATTGCCCCCAACAATCTGGGTCCTCATTTTACTGAGCTCAGAAAGATACAAGAGGCAACCTTGAGCCGGTCAGGTTCGAACTCCTGGCAGTGAAGCAGAGTTAGCCTACAATAATGCATCCTGACCACTGAACCACCATGGTTAAGAGAGATAGAGTTGCTTACAGAGAGAGCATAGTTCTCTAACCAAGCATTTAGTGTGTGTGTGTGTGTGTGTGTGTGTGTGTGTGTGTGTGTGTCCTGCCTTTAAAAAAATATAAATAACTCAGGGCAGCAAACACACACAATGCTCCTTCTTCCTTCTATTTTCCCTACAATAACTCTGCAAAGTGATTTGGGCTGAGCGGGACTGAGCCAAAGTCACCCAATTGGCTTTCATGCCTAAAGAAGGACTAGAATTCATAGTCTCCTGGTGATTGGCCCAAAGTCACCCACACAGATTTCATGTCTAAGGCATGACTAGAACTCACAATTTCCTGGTGATTGGCCCAAAGTCGCCCAGTCCCGTTGTTGACTTCTATCTTAAGTCCATGTTAAGATAGAAGTTGAGACTTTGGAACAAGTACAGAGAAGAGCAACTAAGATGTTTAAAAACCTGGAGACTAAAACATATGATGAACGGTTGCAGGATTTGGGTTTGGTTAGTCTAGAGAAAAGAAGGACTAGGGGGACATGATAGCAGCATTCCAGCATTTTAGAGGCTACGACAAAGAGGAGGGGGTCAGTTTATTTTCCAAAACACCAGAAGGCAAAACAAGAAACAATGGATAGAAACTAATCAAGGAGAGAAGCAACCTTGAATTAAGGAGAAACTTCCTAACAGTGAGAACAATTAACCAGTGGAACATCTTGCCTCCAGACGTTGTGGGTGCTTCATCACCGGAGATTTTTTAAGAAGAGACTGGACAGCCATTTGTCTGAAATGGTATAGGATCTCCTGCTTGAGTAGTGGGCTGGACTAGAAGACCTCCAAGGTCCCTTCCAGCTCTATTCCAATTCTGATTCCACTGTGGTTTTCTGAGACACTGCCAAATGTTGCTGGCCAGGCATAAGGACTCAAGGGTAGCATCGTTCAGCAGTGTCTCAGAATGCAGACCGTAGAATTAAGATAGAAGTTATCAATATGGCCCACATTTTTTTCCTGCCATCTCAAAAATGGGTGGGGAACATTTTAATTTAACAGTGGGCAAAGGCCCAAGATAGCCAAGAAGCCCTTTGAAAACATCCCATATAGCATTAACCACATAGGAAGCATCCATACAAACCCTCGCTCATAAATGCATAAAGCATTTCTGGAGAAAAATGGTGTTTCTCTCTTCCCTCTTCCAATAATCTCTCTGTTCACGTTACCCAAAGTTCACCAGTTTTTAAAGACTGCATGGACCCCCAACTGAAGCAACAGTTCAGCATTTGGTTCTGCAACATTTGTTTCTCCACATGAGTAGCGTAACTTCATCTCTTGTGCTTTAGTGTTGGACTTCATCACGGGGAAAAAGCATATTGGGAAATAGGACAGACCTCTCTTTTATCAGGCTGAAAAATATCGTGGAAATTGCTTCCATCGTTCATATTTGCATTCCTTTTTTTCCCCCTCTACTCTCAATCAGTATGTGCAGCCTGCATCCATGACCATTCAAGGTGGCTATGAAAACACCAATCGTCAAGAACTAGGACTTATTCACCTGGTACTCACTAGTGAAAAATGATGCTGCTGACTCAGTGGTGGGATTCAAATACGTGAACAACTGGTTCTCTGCGTGGATGCTGCTTCCGAAAGTCCATTCTGGGCCTGGGCAACAAAAAATTAGCCACCGGTTCTGCCGAACTGGTGCGAACTGGCTGAATCCCACCACTGTGCTGGCTTTGTTTGAAAATAGAATGAGAAGAAAATAAAGGTAGTCCTCAACGTACAACAGTTCTTGTAGTGACCGCTCAAAGTTATGACACTGAAAAAAGTGACATAATCATGTTTCACGCTTTCAACTGTTGCAGCACCCCCATGGTCACATGATCAAAATTTAGGTGCTTGGCAATTTGACCCATATTTATGATGGTTGCAGTTTCCTAGGGTCATGTGATCTCCTTTTGCGACCTTCTGACAAGCAAAGTCAATGGGGAAGCCAAATTCACTTAACATCCCTGTTACTAACTTAACAACTGCAAGGATCTACTTCACAACTGTGTCAAGAAAGGGTATGAAATGGGGCAAAATTCACTTAACAATTGTCTCGCTTAGCAACAGAAATTTTGAGCTCAGTTGTGGTCGTTAGCTGAGGACTAACTGTAATTTTAAAAAAGGCCCTTTTCCTCATAGTTCTTCACTTCAGTTGAATTCTTGGTCTTCCAACGGTAAGTTGGTGGGATCCATGTACCAAAACAGAGACACATTTTTTTGTTTGGTATTTGTTTTGAAGCAGTGAGAAAATAAGAGACAGAAGAATAAGAGAAAGACAGGAAAGAGTCATTATATAATCGGGGATGAAGGTAACTCTTGGCTGCAATAATGCGGAAGATAAGGGTGGTCACAATATTTAAAAGAAATTCGTGTGAATTCACCGACATCTTGGAGAGTCTAAAAATTAAGCAGGGAATTGGACCTCTCTCTTCTCATATATAACTGATGTTTATTTCATTTGTTTGTTTTGGGATCCGTGTGGCACTTTGCAAAGAACAAGTTGAAGCATGGTCTTAATCTTACCCTCTTTGGGTTAAACACATTTTCAAAGACTCCAAAACAAGAGAGAAAGAGCAGGAGAGAGAGAGAGAGAGAGAGAGAGAGAGAGAGAGAGAGAGAGAGATGATTTTGACATTATTTAATTTACCAAGAAAACCTAAGGCAGAGAGAGAGAGAGAGAGAGAGAGAGAGAGAGAGAGAGAGAGAGAGAGAGAGAGAGAGAGAGAGAGAGAGAGAGAGAGAGAGAATAATTTATTGGATGAAATCATTTGGATGAAACGTATGGAGAACGGTTGCAGGAACTGAGTATGGCTGGTCTAATGAAGAGAAGGACGAGGGGTGACATGATAGCAGTGTTCTAATATCTCAGGGGCTGCCACAAAGAAGAGGGAGTCAGGCTATTCTCCAAAGCGCCGGAAGGCAGGGCGAGAAGCAACCGGTGGAAGCTAATCAAGGAGAGAAGCAACTTAGAACTAAGGAGAAATTTTCTGACAGAACAATCAACCAGTGGAACAGCTGGCCTTCAGAAGTTGTGGGTGCTTCATCACTGGAGGTTTTTAAGAAGACACTGGATAGCCACTTGTCTAAAATTGTATAGGGTCTCCTGCTTGAGCAGGGGGTTGGTCTAGAAGTCCTCCAAGGCCTTGAAATCTTATTTAGAAATATTCAGAGATACTCTTCATGTCGCGGAACAATTAACAGTCCGACCAGAGGTGGATGGACCGTGGTTCATTTGCATGGTCAATATCAAAGAAAAGAAATCCAAGGCATATTCTATAGTAAAACTTTTAATGAGAAAACAAAAGACCTAGACTGACCACATTCTTTCATCAGGCAGAAGGAGAAAGTAAAACAGAAACTGAACTTTTTCTAGGCCTGAGCACAAAACAGTTTAAAACCAAAACATTGGCTGGACATAGCTGGAGTCACTATGGTTACAAGATAAGATAATACACAGTGCAGAGCAGAAAGAGATACACAATTAGAAATGAGCGAAGCTGGCAAAACTAAAAAAAACACGCAGTGACACTTCACAAAATACTGAAACTGTAATTACCGTCTCCCTGAAATGCTTCACTGACGGAATGGCATGTACAATTGAGTGATAAAAGATTTGATATTGTAAGTTTTAAGTATCTCACTTTCGCCCTGTGTCCTCTAAGATTCTGTTCAGAAACAGCTGGATATGAAGTCATTTTCACGATGAGATTATACTGCATTTGTGCTACTTGAGCTATTTTAAAAAATCTACATGTCATTACATTAATATATTTGGTTGAAAGCTAACACTTGAGATTCATTTTTGAGCAATTCGTTTTCCCTGCAGTTTCTTCTTCCCATGGAACAGCTGAGCGTTGTACATCAATACTCTGAATAACCTCTTTCGTGGTAGTAAAACATGAAGTACAGTTCGTTTTTAATTTTTTTATTGTATGCAAAAATAGAAGGAAAAAATATTCTCTAACACTGCACATCTTATGCACTAAGCAAGATAATTTTTACTTGTACACCAGTGATACAATTAAATTATTAGCATTTCAATCATTGACTGAATAATAGAATATATTAATAGAAAATGTCTAAACAGGCCTCCAAAAGAGGTTTCAGCAATAAAATGCTTATTTTAATATTGAAGGAAAGCTACTTCAAACTACTTACTGGAAATTGAGTGTTCTTTTTAGATTGAAATAGTTTTGTTTTGGGTTGGGTTTTTTTTAAGTATAAAAATGTGCAATATTCTTTTTTTTTCCCTGTTAGTAGAACAAAAGTTGTAGTTAAACTGTCACAACTCAAGAACGTATCAAATGAAATAATTTTGCATTTGAACACCGTAGATCTAATAATTGATCAATCCATCAATTTTCTGCTAAAAAGATGCATAGGTTTCCAGAGGATGCAAAATAACCATTTTGAAATTTTGAAAAATACATACCGGTATGTCAGTTTGGGAAGAGTAAAATAGGGAACTTCCTGTTAAAATACTAATAAAGTGAATTGTTTAAGGACATCTACAGTAAATGCTGGTAGATAGGTAGTGGATTGTATGTGGTCTGCTCGAAGGAAGCTATGTAAAAAAGAAGGTTAAGTACTGTGTTTAAGAGGATGCCTCTGCCCACTTCGTTATATGGAAGTGAGAGTTGGGTATGCCAACAGAAAAATAACATTCAGAGGGCTATAATATTTAAGAAGCACTGGTGGTAAGGGAGGGATAGAAACAATAATGCATGGTGATTGAATGAATATGGATTGAACGAAAAAGTTAATTATAGTATGAAAGAAGTAGATGGGGATAGTTTGGCCACACGGAAAGAAATGGATGATAAAGGAGAATGTTTGTAGTTCAGATAATCTCATCAAGGGGTCCTTGATGCTCTCTGAGCTTGGTTGTTTTCTTGCAGACATTTCATTACCTAAAATGGTAACATCATCAGTGCTGCAAGATGTTACCCAGTTTGGGTAATGAAATGACTGCAGGAAATCCACCGAGCTCAGAGAGCACCAAGGGCTCCTCACAAAGGAATAAGGATTTACTTGCAAAATAAGTAGATGAAGGTAAAGAAAAGATGATCAAAAGATCAAGAGGAACTGTGGCTGGTTGGCACTGGTGACATCCTCAGAAAGAGCTGAGCAGTTAAAAGAAGAAAAGCAAATGCATAAAGTGACTTGTGGGTCATGTGATTATATGCTTTGTGACGATTCCTTGAGTGTGCTAGGATTGAAAAGTATGTAGCAGCACAGTGAAGAGTATTTTGTTTTTCTTTTAACCTCATTCCTTTAATGTCTCTGACTTACTATTCAGGTATTCTGTATAACAGTATTTCTCAGTCTCAGCAACTTGAAGATGTATGGACTTCAATTCCCAGAATTCTGGCTGGCTGGGAATTCTGGGAGTTGAAGTCTGTACTCCTTTAACCTTCTGAGGTTGAAAAACACTGCTATATAATGTGGCTTAACCCAAATGATGCAGTGGGATTTGGCATATGTGTTTGTATATGCATATACATATGTTTGCAATAGTGGCAAATACCTGTAGCTCGCATGTAGGCTGAGGCTAAAAGTTCATTCTCCGAGCTTGTGGGTTGGTTTCCGAACTTTTCGTTACATCTTTGGGGATATCAGTGTTCTTCTTTTTATAAGTGCTCCATGTGGTCAGTAGGTCTTGTAATGGGTCAGGTTAGACCCATCACTAGACCCTCATTTGACATATCCACACCTGACCCATCATAGACTCCTATTTGACACACCCACACCCAACCAATCACTAGACCCTACCTTGACACACCCACACCTGATCCATCACTAGACCCTGACTTGACACACCCACACCTGACCCATCACTAGACCCTCACTTGACACACCACCTGACCCATCATAGACCCTCAGTTGACACACCCACACCTGACCCATCACTAGACCCTCAGTTGACACACCCACACCTGACCCATCATAGACCCTCACTTGACACAATCACACCTGACCCATCACTAGAGATCTCTACAAAAGGTCAAATGCTTTTTAGTGTTTTGCAAAACCTTTGGAGGTGTTAAGCATGGTAAATTGCCACCATCATTTTATTAGGAATACATTATATAAAATTGAGGGTGTCATAAACCTAGTTCATTAACTAATGTGATAGAAAGATCCTAATTACAATACTGATTAGACAATTGCAGGAGGTCTTACCAGATATAGTGGACCTTTTTTAGTTGAGGTTTATCACAAATTGTCAGACACTAGATAATTTATAATTATTAATTGATATATTAGCTACAGCCAAGAATAAAATGGACCTTGCATTATGAATATCTAGAGAGATTAATAGAAGCAGAAAAAGTCTTTGATTTGGTTTGGATTAAAGTTTTAAAGTAAGTGATGATTATTAGATTGATGATTAGATTGATGGATTAGACTTTGTCTAGTAGATTGAAGGTATTATTTGAAACTCTGCGTCAGTTGTAACAAATCATGATTTCAGACTCCTTTTGATTATAAAGTGGTATTCGGCAGAGCTGCCCATTTTTCAAGAGATTAAACATTTTATTTAGGGTATGCGTAATAGTTTTGAAAGGATGGATATAAAACTTTGGTACTGGAGGTATAAAAAAAAGATTGACCCATATGATATGGTTATGTGAATATGTGGTATCTTTTTGGTAGTGTATTAATGCATATAAACAGATTTATGGAAGAATCTTTAAATGTTAAAGATGTTGATGTAATGTTGAACTATTTATCAAAATTTTGGAATTATGGCTCTATTTTGCACGGGGAGAAGAGTGGCTAAAATAATCATATTGAAACAGAAATGTGACTTGACTTCGGATGTCAAGAAATGGTTGTCAGAAGTGTGTAGTTTGTTTTGGAAAGGGCAATATGTTCTACTAATCAAGGATGAAGCAATATGTGTTACTAAAGTAGAAAATTTGTGATATTTCACAATAAGATTTTCTACTGCTGCTATTAAATAATATATGTTAGTCAACTACTGACTGTCGATAAGAATAAAATATAAGGGATTTTTTTTCTCTTTTCTTTATTAGTTTGTATTTTTAGTTTCTTTGGGGCTTGATTTTAAAAAGATTTTAAAGTTTAAGATTATTCTGTTAATTGTGTATGCACAAAATAAAATATTTATGAATTCTGTAAAGCGGAGTGGCATAGTTTACTTATTAGCAAAACCCATTACATGCATGGCATATTTCAAAATAAATATGCTTAATATCTGTATGTCTTTTTGTATGTGTGTTTGTGTGTGCATGAGAGAGAGAAAATGACTGTCAAAATATCGCCAAATGAAGATGAAACTAAAAAGTTCAGTTAATACAAAATAAATGTAGAAAAAGAACAGTGTGTGTTAAAAAGAAAATCAGTTTATCAATAAGTATAATAAATAAATACCTGCTGTGGATTCGTTGCTTCCAGATCTCCAAAGAACTGACCCTCATAACCATCTCCTTTCCAAAATTTTCACCATTTCATTTCTCTGAGGTGATAATTGTCTGAATTATCTGAAACCCAGGTAGACAGTTTCTCAATAGTTGTGGGCTTCATTATATATTGGGAGGGGCATTTTGAAGATTGCTGAGGAACACAGCAGGCAAAGAAAAGTTGACAAATTGGTCTTTGTTTTTTTATTTTAGTTTAGTTTATTTAAACCTACCCGTTGGCCTCAGGTTTTGCTTATGTTTCCCACTGAAAATCAATGGGCTCTAATAACCACAAATATAGATTTGAGTACTTCAGACAGCATGCAAGCTATCTGGTCCCCATGTCTGGATTGAAAGGTGAAATCAAAAGGGTACTTACTAATTGATTTTATGTGACATTTATTCCCCATGTAGCTGTCTCCCCTTTTCCCCTTTTCCTAATGTTATATTTTCATTGTCCTTCTCAAGACGTTATGTTCCTAACTGAACCAAGTGAAAATTAGCAATCATTTACTGTCAGATGGAAAGGACCAGGACAACAAGTTAAATTGCAGATCAGAAGATTTATTGCTCAAGAATCTAGACAATTAAAGCTCAATGTTAAATTGGTGCCAGATAATGTTCTGTGGAACTCAAGAGAAGTTGGACTTAGACCGTTTGTGGGAACAAGACATCTCTAGGCTGATGACAGGCTTGACTCTACCACCACCAGCTCTGCTTGTTCTTCTCTTACGCTCAAATAGCAAGCTTCTGCTGGAAAATCAAGTGAATTCTGACATCTTTTAATTTCAAAATAGCATAGCCACTATCACTGGAAGGGCAGAAGCCTGCGCAGAGAAACAATCCAGTTATAAGTATATCCCAATGAGAAACCAGCAGCCCAAGATCGTTTAGTGTCATTTTAATCCGTGTTGTGTATTTTATCTCCTTCTTTCAGTAAGTATCTCATTCTTGCAAGCACGTGAGTTGGTAGGCCCACAATTTAGGCTTACAAAGGAAAGACTGATGGGGATGAAAGGCTGACATTGATTCTGGACCCAACCTTTGAATCAACTGGAAAGCTTCCAAATGGTAGCTAAACATTGCAACCAATTAAGACACCAAGACTTGTACCAGGAACAGGCAGGCAATGAGTGGTGACCAACATTTCCATTGGATATGTGGGATTCT
>NW_027673582.1:0-27500 GCF_964194415.1 Vipera berus
ATAGTTGCAAATTTTGAACAGCAATTTGGTCCATATAAATTATTCAACTGCATTGGAGGTGGTATGGATGGGGGAATAAGAATCACGCTGTTATTATTGGGGAAAGCAAGTCATAGGGAGAATTGCATGCAAGCTACCAGAGAATTCTGGAAATTACAATCCCATCCTACCTAGCAGATGGCTGGCTGAACATCATGGTCAAGAGAGGCCAACAAGCAATAGCATTTCTTCCTAGGAAGTTAAAATGTTTCTTCTCTTTCAGATCGGTCTCTAAGAAAAGAATTATGGAAACAGAGAAGTTTCAAAGTTCACTGGCTCTACGTCAAATGCAAATTTCTCTCGGCTGTAGGTTGCAATTTGCTTCGATCAATTACGTGAAAGAGACGTCTTAGGAGCAGAAAACATGGCAAGCTGGTTTGAGTTGCTTTATTGCTACAGCCATGCAAATTGCTCTCTCTAATCACTTAAATGCCCTTTGCAGTAAAAGGCTGGTTTGTTAATTTGCTCTCAATCCTAGAAAGCCCATAATATTTTATGGTTGTACTAAACATTTCAAAAGTATGCAATAGCATTCTTCTATTTTTCTATGTCCCAGAACTGCATCGCACTTGCATTTGGTCACAGCCAAACTAAACCTGTAATGGTATGCGGGAAAACCCCAGGAGACTGGGCAAAGCGAGGCAGCTGTGGGAATAGTCAGATAAAAGACAACATAGCCCACAACTGGATAAGGGGTAGAAGAGAATTGGACTGTCAAACTTGTAAAATTCTCTCAGTGTAGTTTTACAATAAAGTAGACTCTAGAAAGAGTGCAGAGAAGAGGAAGAAAGATGATTAGGGGACTTGAGGCTAAAACATATGAAGAACGGTTGCAGGAATTGGTGCGTTCTGTCTAATGAAAAGAAGGACTAGGGATGACATGATAGCAATGTTCCAGTATTTGAGAGGCTGCCAAAAAGAAGGGGGGGGGGTGTCAACATATTTTCCAAAGCATCTGAATGCAGAATGAGAAGCAACTGATGGAAACTAATCAAGAAGAGAAGCAACCTAGAACTAAGGACAATTTTCCTGACAATTAGAACAATTAATCAATGGAAGGGCTCACCTCCAGAAATTGTGGGTGCTCCATCATTGGAGGTTTTTCAAAAAGAGAATGGACAGTCATTTGTCTGACTTGGTATAGGGTCTCCTGCTTGAGCAGGGGTTGGTCTAGAACAGGGGTAGGCAACCTTGGCTCTTTTATGACTCATGATTTCAACTCCAGGAATTCCTGAGCCAGCCATGCTGGCTCAGGAATTCTGGGAGTTGAAGTCCATGAGTCATAAAAGAGCCAAAGTTGCCTATCCCTGGTCTAGAAGATATCCAAGGTCCCTTCCAACTCGGTTAGAATTAGCTTATCTGGTTGCCATTCCTGTCTGGTTTTACCCCCATTAGACCAACATCAATCTTGCAAACCTGAAAGTGCAAGTCTCCCAACCTCCATCTCCTTTACATCTGTTAGGAATTCTGTTTATATAAAGCACCACACAGAGAAAACAGAGTGCACAGTCACCATGTGCTTTACTGCTCAACTATATTATTGTAGCAAGAAACAGGAAACTCTACTTAGAACAAAAGAGCATAGCTCCAAACTTGTAAATACTGCCATCTATTGGCTGAATACTACTGTAGTTGTTGCATAGAAATAGATTCCAATAGAAATTAGGGCGGGTCCCTTGTGGCGTCTTGTCCCACCCATTATCCTATTGTGGTCTATGCTCTCTGTTATCTGATTGTTCCTTTGGCACCATCTCTTCCCCCAGGCTATCAAGGTCTTT
Source organism: Vipera berus (assembly GCF_964194415.1). Lineage (NCBI taxonomy): Eukaryota > Metazoa > Chordata > Lepidosauria > Squamata > Viperidae > Vipera > Vipera berus. The sequence continues at coordinate 1,818 of NW_027673582.1, forward strand.
CCCACAGGCCCTTAAAGAATCCCTGTGTGATTTTTTATATCTTATGTATAGGTATATAATTCAGATCCAAAAATGAAAATCAGATGTATTCAAATCCATGCACAGATTCCAGCAATCCATGAATGGGAATATTAGGGCCAATATTTGCAAGGGGGTGGGTGGGTGGGGAAATGCCAGAAACAAATTCACCACAGTTCCCTTCCTGTAAATGCACCCCTATCCTTTCTGTCTGTAGAAATAGTGCAAATTAGTCTACTGTGTGTCATCTTACACACATTGCTATCAAAGTGCAGTTGAATGCCATCTGGCCTGTTTTTAGAAAACATGCTTTCTTCCTCGACTGAAAATGTCTTTGACAATTGAGTATAGCAATATGAAGTAGACCACAACTTGTATATATCGTGAAAATCAGAGATTCTGGAAAGAAGTCAAGACTCTTTGCTTCCTTGCCAACCCATTGAACCATCAAGGGACTACATTGTGTCTTTCAAAGGAGTTCCAATAAAATGGATCAAGCTTGAGGAGGACATTAATCTTGCTACCTGATTTACATATCTATGGAGATTCTCAGTCATCCAGGTCATGGTTGTCCCAAAGGTGCTTTTTCAAAAGACAAGCGGACTTTGTTTTTCCTTGAAGGAGTTTTGCTTCTCATCCAAGGGATTCTTCTTCAGAACTGAAAAAGCTTCTTGGATGAGAAGCAAAATTGTCTTCCAGGAAAAGTAAAGTCCCGTTGCCTTTTGAAAAAGCACCTTTGTGACAACCTAATTTGCATGGAATTTTAGCTTGTGCAGTTGGGGGGAGAATTAACTTGCAATTGATCACAGCAGGGGTCTCCAAACTGTGTTTTGCATTGAAATCCTCCCCTTCAGCTAGTATGAAGTATCGGCTAAGTTGTTGATCTAAGACAGAAGTGATCCAGGTTCTAGATTAGCCAAGGAAGGTTAGAGGCAATTTTTGTCCATTCCTTCTTACTCGGCCCAATCACCTCCCAGAATTTTATGTGCAGATAAAGTGAAACTGGAGAAAAAGTAAGGGATGACTCTAACATCTAAATAAGTAGATGTCCTGGTCAATGGGTTCTTAGGTAGGACAAGAAGCAACGGATGGAAACTAACCAAGGAGAGAAGCAACCTAGAACTAAGGAGAAATTTCCTTACAGTTAGAACAATTACAACCTGCCTCCAGAAGTGGTGAATGCTCCAACACTGGAAGTTTTAAAGAAGAGATTGGACAACCATTTGTCTAAAATGGTATAGTGTTTCCTACCTGAGCAGGGGGTTGGACTAGAAGACCTCCAAGGTCCCTTCCAACTCTGTTATTCTATTTCAGTTCTAAATGTAGAAGCTGGCTTCTCTGAGCTGGGTTGTTTACTTGCAGAAATGTCTACAGGAAAACAACCAAGCTCAGAGAGTACCACAGACCCCGCATTTCAACCCTGAACTATGAATATTCTCCTTTATCCTTGAATGCTTCCATGATATTTTCTACTGTGGGAAGTCAGCCTGCCCCCCCCCCCCCGAGAAGGAAATATTAAAAGATCAGAAAAATATATTTCCTCAAAGGATCTTAAAGAGGCAGAAAAGCATGCCCAGTTTTTTTCTTAATAGCCCCAAGTCTCCCTCTCCCAAGCAGAAACCAGCTCTGTAGAAATGCAGATGTAAACCATCCAGGAAGAAGACAAAGACAACTAAAGTTTACATACCCCACCCAAACTCTAAGACGGGACATAATAGGATTAACCCACAGATGCCAAAAGGGACACAGGTCAAAATACCTGACACAGGAAATACAAAGCCTCAAACAGGAACAGGAAACAACCTCAAGAGCCCCAGAAGGTATAAAAACCCACTCCCTACATGTGCGCGCTCTCTCTCTCTTTTCTTCCAGAGCCATCTTCCTGTCTGGCTCTCCTCTTCAATAAACTGCAAAATTTAAGAGAGAATTTTCATAAAATGTTTTATAGATGGCACTTAGATCCTAAAAAAATAGCAAGTATGTATCCGAACTGCCAGCCCAAATGTTGGAGGTGTGGTGGTGAGGATGCAACGTATTTTCATATATGGTGGACTTGTAAAAAGGTTAAAGCTTTTTGGATTAAAATTTGGTGGAACATGCAAAAAATATTCAAAAAAAGGATAAAGTTTTCTCCGCAACTGTTTTTATTGGGTATTAACACAGATACCACCGTTGTAGACACTAAGTTGATGTTGATGTTGATGTTGAATTTAATTACGGCAGCGAGACTTTTAGTAGCACAATATTGGAAGAAGGAAGAACTGCCGACTATAGAAGAATGGACTTTAAAAGTTTCTAACTTGGCGGAAATGGCGAAGATTTCAGCGTATTTGAAAGACCAATCGCAACAGAGATACATTGTGGAGTGGAGGAGATGGATTGATTATATTCAGAATAAATATGGGACTAAAAAGTTTCACTTAGCATTTGAATAAGTAGTGGATATATATGATGTATAACTAGCTTGTAGTTATTTTACTGAGAGTTAAAGTGCGATAGAATTTAATATTTTATTGTTGTTTGCATATTTTAGATTATGTTTGTTTGTATTTTTATACCCTGTATTTAGCTCTGGGAAGTCGGGGAGGGGGGAGGGGAGGGGAGGGTTGGGGAGGGTTGGGGAGAGGGGAGGGGGAGGGCGGGGGGTTTGTATTCAAAAATGTATTGTAAAACTTTTCAATAAAAATAAATAAATAAAATAAACTGCAACCTTCTTTTTAAAGCAGTCGCCATGTTGTTTATTCCCGGCTTGGACTGAACCATGATGCAGACTTTTCCTTCAGCACTACTATGGCTACTTAGTTTGCCATTTTTTCCCCATTCCAGGTGAGCATATCTCCATGCAAAGTGCTGGTCTTTACATCAAGATCATAGTAATGAAAATCAGCGCACACAAGTTTGCATTTCAAGTGCATTTTACTGGCTTGATCTCCTGACCTCTTTTTAAAAAACAAGAAAGTCCACACTATAAATGCAATGTGTTCTTACAGCACTAAAGCATTACTGATTCAATTAAACTTTTTAAAGGCCTATTAATAATCCAAGCTGCAATTGAAATTCAGACACATGTTTGAATGGCACCTGTCTGCGGGGTTTTAGTGGGAGGGAGGCTGAAATATATATTTATAGAAAGCAGTGTCAACATTGCAAACTGAAAGACTGGAATGAAAGCTGATGTATAGTATTCAGGATCCAATTGTGAATTTGTGGTCTGAGCATGGTAGGATCTGAGTGGGAGAAAGAAATGATGGAAGGAAGGAAGGAAGGAAGGAAGGAAGGAAGGAAGGAAGGAAGGAAGGAAGGAAGGAAATAAAGACAGGCCTGTTCTGAGAGTATTAATTGGGGTTTTAATTGGATTCTAATTGGGATTTTATTTATTCAAGGTTAATGTAATCATTTTAATTGTTTTTAATTTTTGTAATTTGTTGTATTGTTTTTAAAAAAACCTTGTGAACCGCCCTGAGTCCTACGGGAGAAGGGTGGTATATAGGTTTAATAAATATAATATAATATATAATATAATTCCCACCCCCAATTAAACTTTCATAAATCACATTCCCCAATTAGCTTCAAGCACGGGCTTTCTCCTCAGCTCCTCAGCCCACCAAAAAGTTATCAGCTCATCCTTGAGTTCCCAAAGAGCAGCGTTATTATTATGGCTGCACCTGAATTCTAAAAGAAAGAAAAAACATGTTAAAGGAGAAGAGAAAATGGCTGCATTTTCATCAGTTGTCAGAGCAGGAACATCCAATGTTAGCAGGGTTGACATCAGGTTTCCAGTTATGATAAATTCTTAGCCTCCCCAAATCTGGTTGTTGCTATCTTCCTACTCCCACCCCTGGCCCTCATCTCTTTGGTTTGGATGAAACTGACATTCCATTGAGGTCATGTTGGGTTTGTGGTTACTAAAAAGATGGGCCTATCAGCTCTTGGAACTTGGCTTTATTTGTTTCAGAACAGAACAGAATAACAGAGTTAGAAGGAACCTTGGGGGTCTTCTAGTCCAACCCACCGCTCAACTAGGAGATCCTATACCATTGTAGACAAAGGGCTGTCCAGTCTGTTCTTAAAAGCCTCCAGTGATGGACCACCCACAGCTTCTGGAGACAGGTTGTTCCACTGATTAATAGATGTCACTGTCAGGAAATTTCTCCTTAGTTCTAGGTTGCTTCTCTCCTTGATTAGTTTCCATCCACGGCTTCTTGTCCAGCCTTCTGGTGCTTTGGAGAATAGGTTGACCCCCTCTTCTTTGTGGCAGCTCCTCAAATAATATTTCACTTAACATAGGTTGGAGAGATGCCTTCAAATGGAGCTCTGAACCCAGGATAATCTTTCTTGGTTTTGCTGCTACAGAATACTATACCTCACCGATAGGGCCGATCTGCTGCCATGGAGATTGGAAGTCTTGTCAAGCTTTTCAGAGGATTTTGCGAAAACAAAAAACAAAAAAACCCAGCCTTTTTTGCAGCCATTCTCTACGCTGCTTGCTTGAAAGGAGCATTTTGCATGCTACCAAACAAATGCATAAACTGTGGACAAAACACGGACTGAGTGGATGTGTGTTTCAGTGAAAACATTATTTGCTCTCTTTTTAGGAAGAGCTGAAGATTCGCAAAGCATCTGTGGATTCACAGAGAAGAGTTCACAAATTCACAGAGCAACAAAACTGTTATGTATGCAGGCATCTGCATAGCAACAGCCACCAGGGGGCGTTGGCCTGAACGGTTTTGGCGGGAAACCCAGTTTTGGCGGGAAACCTAGGGCCAACCCCATTGGCTGTCCGCTTACCTGGCTAGGTATTTAAGGAGGCCAGGTAACCCTCATTCCCCAGTACGCTACCCCCTTCCAATAAAGAGCTGAACACGTACTCCGGCTGGCGTCTCTTCCTTGCGTCGGACCCACTACACAATAGAAACCTTTCAGAGATGGGCAGAGGAAGCAATTTCAGTCATTAAGCACAGGGGTTTTCAAACATGGCCCTTTTAGGACTTGTGGACTTCAACTCCCAGAATTCGTCAGCCAGGCATGCGTGCATTTCTGGAACAAAAACCATTGCTTTATGTCCTGCAGTCCGTGGTGATAAAAACAAGGTTCAAGATCTTTTTTATGATGTTCTTCCAAGCAGCATGAACAATTCTTCTGGTGGTAGAATTTTTCCATATCTCTACTAGGATACACTATGGGGACAGAGGCTAAGTTCCTTGGGGCCTCATTGAAAATTCATTAGTGAGTAGTTGAGTAGTAAAACAATATTTGCAGCAGATGTTTGCTTCCACAGAGGAAAATTGAAGGTTTTCTTCTACTGACTCTAACGGATAATTCCCCAACTTTATCCCTTCTGAACTGAGTAGTTATTTTAGAACATTTTCTTTCTGTAATATGCAAGAGTTCGGTGGCTCAAATTGAAGTCTCTGGTCAACATGAGTGTAGAAAGAGCTTTCCAAATGCAGGAAGTTGGAAAGTTATCAGCCAGATATCCAAGGTTGAAACAAAATGCAGTTGGATTTCATTCCCCGGCATTCAGGCAGAAATTTAAGTTTAAGTTTATTGAATTTATATACCGCCGTTTTCCCGTAGGACTCAGGGCGGTTTACAAGGTATTTAAAAACGTCAATACAATACAAAAGTTAAAAACAATTAAAAATAATTAAATTTGATCCCTGAAAAATATAAAACCCCTAATTAAAAACTCTCAGCCTGGGCCGGAAAGCTCAAAGAGCCAGGTCTTCAGGTCCCGGTGGAATGACCGAAGGTCAGGGGCAGTCCTAAGCTCCACGGGCAGCTGGTTCCAAAGGGCAGGTGCACCCACTGAGAAGGCCCTCCCCCTGGGTGTTATCCGCCGGCAGTCTTTTACCGGTGGCACCCTGAGAAGGTCCTCCCTGTGGGAGCAAACAGGATGAAGGGAACTTGATGCCGGCAGCAGGTGTTCCCTCAAATATCCCGGACCCAAGCCATTTAGGGCCTTATAGGTCATCACCAGTACCTTGAATCTCACCTGGAGGGCAACCAGAAGCCAATGCAGCTCACGGAGCAGAGGTGTTATATGGGAGTATCGGGAAACCCCCATCACGACTCGCGTGGCCGCATTCTGCACCAGCTGAAGCCTCCGAGTGGTCCTCAAGGGCAGCCCCATGTAGAGAGCGTTGCAGTAGTCTAACCGGGAGGTCATGAGCGCATGAGTGACTGTGCGTAGGGCATCTCGGTCCAGATAGGGCCGCAACTGGCGCACCAGGCGAACCTGAGCAAAAGCCCCTCTGGTCACGGCTCCTATGTGATCTTCAAAATTGAGCCGTGAATCCAGGAGGACGCCCAAGTTGTGAGCCCTATCAACGGGGGGTAACACCTCACCCCCCCCATCGTTAGAGATGGAATAGTCTGGTTGACCCGAGATGCTGGTATGCACAGCCACTCAGTCTTGGCAGGATTGAGACGAAGCCTGTTTCTCCCCATCCAGGGAAATGAGGATGCTTCTTGGATTACTTGCCTTTTGAAAAAGCACCTTTGGGACAACCATGACCTCGATGACTGAGAATCTCCGTAGACAATTTTGATGTCAAATGCAGAATAATCCATGCAATCAATATGTGGAGAACAGTCAAGCTTTCAGAAAGCAGGATATTTGCATCAAATTTTATAATGGAGCATTTTGAGATTTTGGGGGGGAGGTGATTTCATGAAAAAAAAACACGATTAGATGGAAATTTGAACGAAATTACCATGCTTATCAGACGGGTAAGCATGGGGGGAAAAAATTTAAGTGTTCTCAAATATAAAAGGACAGATTACCAGCTATTTATATGTCGAGAAAAGGCAATGTTACAAATTGTGACTAACAGCTTCTGTTCGCGTAAGCTTCTGATTTTCCTCCTCACCTTACTTTAGGATTGTAAAACTTGTTTGGAAGATTAATCAACTAAAGTTTCTACTGATTAATTGGAGAAATGAACCTTACCACATCAGGGTCACTTTTAATTAATCGAAACAGCGAATTAAGGGCACACATGTCTTGTTTTTAAAGTTAGCTGGTTCTTAGAGTTGTTGATTTTTTTAAAAAAAAATATGAAGAAGTAGAAAGCTGTTATTAAAGATGCTAATATTCTTACCTTAGAAGTAGCAGTTTATCATTGTTGTGCCTATTACTATCATTGTTGCTGCCTGGAAATTATTACGGCTTGAAATTCTCCTGAGTTCAGGTCTTCAGTTTGATTTAAACTCTTCCTACTCACTATAGGTGGGAGGAAACAGCAAATATTCTTCTCTTTTTGCCATCTAATCTGCCTGAGCAATTTTCCATTCACTGGGAAATCCAACCCATTTCAAAATACCTTGAAATGGAAGATATAGTTAGTCAGAAAGCTAGCCAGACATTCCCAGAATGGATGCACGGTCATAAGTGAGCTCAAAATTTCTGTGGCTAAGTAAGACATTGGTTAAGTGAGTTTCTTGCCACAGTTGTTAAGTAAATCGCTGCAGTTGCTAAATGAGTAACATGGTTGCTAAGTTAATCTGGCTCCCCCATTGACTTTGCTTGTCAGTTGGCCACAAAAGGGGATCACATGGCCCCTTTCGATTTTTGTACCGAAAACCTAACCACACCAAACTCGCTTAATGTCTTCATTTCGAACTGAACTATCTCTCATGCACAAGGAGAATTGGAGACATTCGAAAACCTTTATTCACACGACTTTTGAATCCATAAATATATTGTTTAGGTGGGGGTGACCCCTTCTGATTTTTGTATCGAAAACTTAACTACACCAAACTCGCTTAATGTCTTCATTTCGAACTGAACTATCTCTCATGCACAAGGAGAATTGGAGACATTCGAAAACCTTTATTCACACGACTTTTGAATCCATAAATATATTGTTTAGGTGGGGGTGACCCCTTCTGATTTTTGTATCGAAAACGTAACTACACCAAACTTACTTAATGTCTTCATTTCGAACTGAACTATCTCTCATGCACAAGGAGAATTGGAGACATTCGAAAACCTTTATTCACACGACTTTTGATTCCATAAATATATTGTTTAGGTGGGGGTGACCCCTTCTGATTTTTGTATCGAAAACTTAACTACACCAAACTCACTTAATGTCTTCATTTCGAACTGAACTATCTCTCATGCACAAGGAGAATTGGAGACATTCGAAAACCTTTATTCACACGACTTTTGAATCCATAAATATATTGTTTAGGTGGGGGTGACCCCTTCTGATTTTTGTATCGAAAACTTAACTACACCAAACTCGCTTAATGTCTTCATTTCGAACTGAACTATCTCTCATGCACAAGGAGAATTGGAGACATTCGAAAACCTTTATTCACACGACTTTTGATTCCATAAATATATTGTTTAGGTGGGGGTGACCCCTTCTGATTTTTGTATCGAAAACGTAACTACACCAAACTCGCTTAATGTCTTCATTTCGAACTGAACTATCTCTCATGCACAAGGAGAATTGGAGACATTCGAAAACCTTTATTCACACGACTTTTGATTCCATAAATATATTGTTTAGGTGGGGGTGACCCCTTCTGATTTTTGTATCGAAAACGTAACTACACCAAACTCGCTTAATGTCTTCATTTCGAACTGAACTATCTCTCATGCACAAGGAGAATTGGAGACATTCGAAAAACTTTATTCACACGACTTTTGAATTCATAAATATATTGTTTAGGTGGGGATCACTGCCCCACTACTGTGAATGAGTGCAAAAAATGATGTGTAATTATAGATTTAAATGAAGGAAAGTAAAGTCCTCCTATTGCTAAAGTGGATTTCGTCTCTGTTAGTGTGAAATGACAGAGCTTTTCTGAACTGTTCCTTTTTTTTTTCCTCCTGTGACTGAACTTTGGAAAGTCTTATCCTAGGACTAAAACAAAATCCAAATAGAGAAGTCAGGGACATCTGATCTGATGAAGGAACAGAGCATAAACAATTCAATACCATAAAAGGAAAAAAAATACCCCAATAAGGAGATAGTTGAAATCAGGCCCTTTGCTAAATAAAATGCAGGGTAAAGGAGTGCGTTGAGAACCTTTTTTTCCTTGTTGTGTAAGTAAAGCAAATTGCTGTGGAACTGCAACTGACTCACAATCCTTTATAAAGAACAAAGGACATGTAATCAACAAGTGGGGGCCCTGTCAGCCTACGACAGTGCTCTAATATGGAAATGTAGGAAGCAGGAAGAATTAACTATTATCAGGGCTTTTTTTTGTCATAGAACGCTCAGAACGGAGTTCCGGCACCTTTTTGGGGATGGAACCTTGTAGGGTAGGCAAGGCGGGTTCTATGACATGTGTGAGTTCCAGCACCTTTTTCTTTTACAAAAAAAGCACTGACTATTACAAATGGAAAATTCACTCTGTTTTTAAAAAATAATGCATTTTACAACACCGCAGAGAAGGGTAGGACCTGTGAGGCTGCTATTTGGCTATTCCTTGTAGGATTAGTAACCTAGACTCTCTGTGTAGTGACGAGCATAAGGGCAAAAACTGCCAGGTTTTCTCTGGGCGATTGAATGTTGAGATTTTTCATTCTCCCATCCTGCAGTGGGAAAGTGAAGAAGAGTTTCGTGTGGCCAGTGCCAAGAATAGTTCCACCATTACAGAATAATGAGGACTAACCCAACAGTTATACACTAAATAGCCAGGCAAATCTAAGGGGTCCCTAATAATGTTAGGTTAAAACTAGACCCAACCTTAAGGTTGTAAATATTTATGGTAGGATAGTGTGGGCATGGGGAATCGGGGTCTCAAAGTGAGAGAAGATTGAACCTCATTCTTTCCAGCTGAGATTCCAGCAAATATTCCCCATCATACTTAACTGACCTTAGAGCAGAGCAAGATTAAGACATCCTTTTTTTCCCCCACATAAGATTTAATAGTAGAGCTTTGTGTGTTTCCCTAAGCTGGAAGGAAATCATGGAGGCAGATATAGAGATGATGTAAGAGGCAGGCTGAAACAAGGTGTTTCTGCTCCCTATAGAAACACCATTCAGCTTTACTAGGGTTCTCTTCCTGCATTCGCCCATGGATATCAGCAGAACGATACAAAGTGGAGTAGAACTATGTCTACTTGTTCCCAAGACAAGCTTGACAGGTTGGGGGTGCATCACCTGCAGATCCTTCTAGATTCTCCTCCCGATCATAAGAGTTGAAGGTGCTGTCAACCCGCTTGAAAATCAAAATTAATCACCAGGCTCTTTCTGGTTCTGGAATTCTTACTGTTTATTGAATACACACCATAGTAACTGTTGAAGCGAAATTTACTCTGAGGTTCCCAGACACCAGATCAAAGAATTAAGCAACAGTGTCATCAACCAAGACCCCCACCCTTTCACATAGTCACTGTAAACAATTTCTTTTTGTTATGGGAACCGTCCTCTTTTTTTTCCACACCTGCTTCCGTGTCCTTGGAAATGGCTCAGGCTCTCCCAGTATTCAGCAGACTCAACAAAGTTTCATTTCTCCATCTAAGCACGTTCAAAGCAACACTTCCTCCCCCAAAACTCTAATAGCAAGAAGTAATGAAAAGGCATGTAGCTCCCAAAATTTCATTCTTGACAGGTGCATAATAGTAGCCCCCCACCACCCCACGGGACATCTCTTTTCCAGTACTCCGTTCATTCGGCAATGTACCCATCTTTAGTGTCTCTTATCTCTATGTTCAATTGATTTTTGAAGCATTTCTGACTCCAAAGATTGAGCATTACAATGATGGGTTTTTTTCCTCTTTTTCTCTCCTGCATCCACCACAGATTTTTTTTCTTGCAGACTCTGCCGTTTCTCCTTCTGAAACGCTGCTCTCCTAGAGGCAACTGTCCTGATATTAAGCAAATGCTTACTTTCATGCTGAAATCCGTAATGTATGCGGCAACATTGACCTAACGTGACCCAGCTGAAATAAGAACAGTTTTTAATGGCCAGTGGGACCTTGCAGGTTATGTTCCTTTGCTGCAGTAGCGTGTTAAAGAAACTTTTGTCGTGGTTTTGCTTTGCCCTGCAGCTGATTACATCTTGGCCTGCAAAAATACTGACCCAGGGGATAAATCCCCTCAATTAGACACCTTCAGACAATTTATTTCTGCTACAGCCGTAGCACTTATTGAAGCACATTTTTACAAAAGCTGAATTGGGGCAATCAAGGCTGCTGGGCACAAATGCCATGTTGGTAATACCATCAGTGTGGACAGCCAGGAAGACGTAATTTAATTTTGACCAGCCAGAGAGGATGAACAGCGAAGAGTAAGTCTCCAGATATATTCTCACTTCAGCCCTTTACTCTTCAGTTCAGTCATCCGTCCTTGTCAGCTTCAGCTTCTCGCACCATTAATAGAAATCTTTATTGGCCAAGTGTAATTGGGTGAGCTCTCAGTGGACATACAAGCAATAACTGATAAATCATGATCATAATTATAAAATACCAGTCCAGAATAGGACCCAGAAACTAATCTAGAACTGAGTCCAGAAACTAACCCAGAATTGGATCCAGAGTTGAATCCAGAATCTAATCTAGAACGGAGTCCAGAAAAGAGTCGGGAAACGGTATATGGACTCTAATCCAGAATGGAGTCCAGAATGGAATCTAGATTATGTCCAGGATAGAGTCTAGAGTGGGAACCAGATTCAAATCCAGAGTTGAATCCGGTCCATTCCAGAATGGAGTCCAGAGCCTAATGCAGAACAGGATCTAACATGAAATGGAGTCTAGAAACAGATCCAGAACCTAATCCAGAATGGAGTCTGAGCCAAATCCATGTAAGACTACAGAAAAGGATCAAAAATGTAATCCAGAATAGATTCTGGAAACATGATCCAGAATCTGGTCCAGAATGGCATCCAGAATCTAATCCAGAATAGATTCCACAATGGGATTCAAAAGTTCTGATCCAGGATGGTTCCAGAATGGAATCCAGAATAGATTCCAGACAAGGGCCTTAAATGGAACCTAAATTCCATCCAGGATATAGTCCCGGATGGGATCCAGAATGAAGTCCACAACAGGCTCCAGAAACTAATGAAGAATAAAGCCTAGAATGGGATCCAGAATCCAGTCCAGAATGGAGTCCAGAATGGTTTGTGAATATTACTTTGGGGTCCTTTTCAAAATTGTTCAATCAAAACTCCTGTTGGATGTGCCCAATTTTGATATCCAACTTTCTGACAAGTTTGGCCTCTAGCCTGATTTCCCCCAAGGCTTTCGTGCAGCACTGTAGCTTACAATATTGGCTTAAACAAATCTGTTTTATAGCCAAGAAAACAAACAAATGGATCATGAAACAAATCAACTCAGAGTTTCCCATTTGAGACACAAATGATCTGGCTCAAATTATCAGGTTTTTTTGTTTGTTTTTTGTTTTTGTTTTTTTGGAGAAGTCTATAAAGTTCCCTTCTTCCCTTCTACATTTGACATCTTTATAGATTGCTCCAAAGGAGTCTGATAATTATTTTTTTTCCATTAACATAAAGTTGCAAGTCTGAAATTGCATTTGTCTCCTTGCCTCATTTATAGTTGCATATATGAACGTCCACACGCACCAAAACTGCACAGGCATTGAATAATCACACAACAAATCTACCTGCACCTATTTGCAAGGTGAAATGAAGGGTCGTGTGGTTTTTGGGGCCAGAAGGCCGGTTTTGACCATTAAACTAATTGTATTTTCTGAGATGGTCTAATCCTGGCTAATTTAAAGATCATCTCACATTTCAGTTCAACCTAGTCCTCAAAAATTATAAGGATGGAATGGGTAATTTCACCATATATATGAAACTGAGGTCATGATTTCTGAAAGCCAGTCAGAAACAATAATTTGGAATGGTTCTTCCTTTGATAACATTAAACGAATTGCACACATTATATCAGTCACAATGAAGAAAATACTTTCCCAGACTCAGCAAAATGTAATAATGCCTGACCATTTTTTTATGAATTTAAATAAAATTGATGAATTTTAAGCTAATCCAACAAGGCAGTTCTTGAATTCTTACATTAACAGAAGTCCTTAATTTCTATCTATCATCTATCTATCTATCTATCTATCTATCTATCTATCTATCTATCTATCTATCTATCTATCTATCTATCATCTATCTGTCTGTCTGTCTGTCTGTCTGTCTGTCTATCTATCTATCTATCTATCTATCTATCATCTATCTGTCTGTCTGTCTGTCTGTCTGTCTGTCTGTCTGTCTGTCTATCTATCTATCTATCTATCTATCTATCTATCTATCTATCTACAATATCTATCTATCTATCTATCTATCTATCATCTATCTATCATCTATCTGTCTGTCTGTCTGTCTGTCTATCTATCTATCTATCTATCTATCTATCTATCTATCTATCTATCTATCTATCTATCTATCTATCTACAATATCTATCTATCTATCTATCTATCTATCTATCATCTATCTATCTATCTATCTACAATATCTATCTATCTATCTATCTATCTATCTATCTATCTATCTATCTATCTATCTATCATCTGTCTGTCTGTCTGTCTGTCTGTCTGTCTATCTATCTATCTATCTATCTATCTATCTATCTATCTATCTATCTACAATATCTATCTATCTATCTATCTATCTATCTATCTATCTATCTATCTATCTATCTATCTATCTATCTATCTATCTATCATCTATCTGTCTGTCTATCTATCTATCTATCATCTATCTATCTATCATCTATCTATCTATCTATCTATCTATCTATCTATCTATCTATCTATCTATCTATCTATCTATCTATCTATCTATCTATCTATCATCCATCTATCTATCATCTATCTGTCTATCTATCATCTGTCTGTGTGTCTGTCCTCCCCAACCCTCCCCAGGTCTCCGTTCCTCCGCGCAGACCTGCCGACGTTTGGGGAGGCCATTTAGCTGCCATTCAAAACAACCAACACCCCAAAACTACAAATAACCTCTTTCAAATTTACGACAAATGCAGCACTCCAGTGGTCATTCACACTTACCACAGACCCTGGGGATGTTGCGCTGTCCTCCCCTGCCCGTCTTCCCCTGCAGCACTTAGGCCTGCTCCCCAGGACTCCTGGAAGCAGCTGCGAACAATTCCTTGCTAAAATGGCGGCTACTTTCAGAGCCTTCTCCGCTAATCAGCTGTCTGCCCATCAGCTGTCCATAGGGATGCTGCAAAGCTCTCCTTCTCTAGGCCTTGGACTCCCTCCTGGCTGAAGAGTAGATGAACCAAGCCAGCAAGGAGACAAAATGTTTCTGCAGCTGTTTTTCCTCTGAAGTTTTTTTTTGTTTTTTTTTTTAAAGTAATCTCCCACGGTTATGCCAGAAAATGGAGGACGCTGGGTCTTTGCAAGCTTTAGCTGTCCGCCTGGCTGCCTGAAGGCCGCCCTTTTCAGGCAGTCTGACAGACAGCTAAAACTTGCAAAGACCCAGCGTCCTCCATTTTCTGGCACAACTTTTAGGGATTTATTATTATTATTCCTACTACTACTATTACTACTACTACTACTTCAGGAGTAAAAAGTTGCAGAAAAAAATTCTCTCCTTACTAGCTTAGTTCCTCTACTCTTCCATCTGGAGCCAAGGTAAGATTTTAAAAAGGGATATTGGTTGGAAGGCAGAGGGAGAGTTTAGTTTTAGCATCTAAAAAAGGGGGGGGGGGAATCAGCGAGTACATCCCAACCAGCTTTTTATGTTTTTGTTATTGAAGAAATATGGGGGAGGGGGAGGGGTTCTGGGGTGGGTTGGGGAGGGGATAATATTGTAACTTCAATAAAAAATTTCAATAACAAAAAAAAAGAAATATGGCTTTCTGGGGGAAGGTGGGGAGGGCGTTAAGGAAGGAAAGGGTTTTTGGAAGCTCGTCCTGAAGCTGCCTTTTGTGCAAGGGGCCTTTTCTCAAAGCCTAGAGAGGCAGCTGTGTTGCCTCCCCGTAGACAGCTGATGGGCGAACACCAAAAGCTCCCAAAGGCTAGGGAACTAGTCCCAGAACACCTTGGTAGGAGGAAGGGCAGAGGCAGAATTGGGAAAGAGGTAAGACAGGGTTTTCCTTCCCAGATGTTTCTCTTTGGCAAGACAGCCAGCTGTGCTGAAGCCCAGTATCTGGGGGTGGGGGAGACCTGAGGCAGGCGGGCTGGTGCTTGCATTAGGCCTCCCAGGATCTCCCCCACCCTCAATTAATGACCAGTGCACTCTTTAATGAATGCACTGAGGAGAATACGTATGGCTGGTCATTACTTGAGGCAGTTCATTTAACATTATTTAATGGCAGTCTCCATTAGGGTCACAACCTGAAGACTATCTGTGCAATACTTATCAACAGAATGTGTGGCTGGTACAGTCTATGACATATCTGTTTTTTCCCCCTCCTAAGCTTATACAAAAGCTAACAGATGTAGCAGAAGAATGCCAAAGCAATCAACTAAAGAAGTTGAAAGAGATTTGTGAAAGGTAAAAACTACTTAACAATTCTTTTGACTACCATTCTAGATGTACTTGGAGGGGAATAATCCCCTGTCAGGACAGAGGGAGTCACTTCTGGGTGAATGTGTATAGTGAGACCTGGGGAGGTTTGGGGAGGCGCCCAAACCTCCCCAAACTTCGGCAGGAGGAACGGAGACCTGGGGAGGTTTGGGGAGGCGCCCAAACCTCCCCAAACGTCGGCAGGTCTGCGCGGAGGAATGGAGACCTGGGGAGGTTTGGGGAGGCGCCCAAACCTCCCCAAACGTCGGCAGGTCTGCGCGGAGGAACGGAGACCTGCCGACGTTTGGGGAGGTTTGGGGAGGTGCGCGCGTACCTCCCCAAACCTCCCCAAACTTCGGCAGGTCTCCGGACGGCGGCGGCTTGGGAGAGGTGCGCGCGATCCTGGAAGTACCGAAGCCTCGGCCGCGCGCAAGTCCTCGGTAAGCTCCGGGCGGTCACTTGCTTCGCGTCTCCTGAGGGAAGGGGGGGCGACTGGAACGGGCGTGTTTCCTCGCCTGCTGGGCGCCGCGATTTGCCCGGGGAACGCGCGGGCCCCGAATGGCAGCGTGGAGTGAGGAAGCGGACAGCCAGGGCTTCCCCGAGAGCCGCGGCCACACAGGGTATTCCTGTGTATTCAGGCTTGCAAAATGGAGGATCGAGCCTCTGCTGGCGGCAGAGGCTTGCAGAGCGCGGATCCAGCCTCCGAGGCATGCAGAACGGCGGATCGGCTTATACTCGAGTCAACAACTTTTCCCAGTTTTTGGGGGTGAAATTGGGGGTCTCGGCTTATACTCGAGTCGGCTTATACTCAAGTATATACGGTATATATATATATCCCTACTCTCTCTCTCCCTCTCTCCGTCTCTGTGTGTGTGTGTGTCTCTGTCTCTGTGTCTCTGTTTCTTCCTCTGTTTGTCTAATCTTCAACGGCATGCCCCAAAATCACTGGCCAGATGCATGAAAAGAATTTTTTCCCCCTCAGCACTTTCTTCAGGTTGGTTGCATGACTGAGTTATTTTTTTATATTGACTTTGAGGCAGAGCATATCGATTGCTTGCTTCAGTTCAGCGTAGTGCAGCTGGATCTAACAATTTAACTCTGTTAAGGCGGAGATGGGCAAACTCCCACTGTGACAGGCAGCCATTGATTAACATCAAATACTCACAGCCCTTAATGCCATTCAAGACCCAGCCTCCTCTGTGATTAGCCAGCCAAGGCTCAAGAAACACAAAGATATAAATCCGATCCCTCTTTTGACCTCCTCTGCAGAAATACACCACAATCTACGGTGGAGATTTAAGGCCGGCCATTGCTGAGAGTGATTCCTTAATGCAGTTTGTTGAATCACCCTCTGTGGACCTTCTTTGGTCCACCGCCATGCAAATGGCTGAGCAAAAGCTGCAAAGAATCTGATTTTCTTCCTTAATCAAACACGGTGGGTTGCATCAGTGAAGATTCCCTTGGCTGCTCTTCCTGCCAAGAATGAGATGCCAAAGGGAGTTCTCATCCCATTTTTCTTTCATGTGATTATGATCTAGGATAAGAGTTACCCCACCGCTAGTAAAGTGTTAATACCACTTTACAATGCCTTGGTAAGACCACACTTGGAATACAGCATCCAGTTTTGGTCACCACGATGAAAAAAAGACATTGAGACTCTAGAAAGAGTGCAGAGAAGAGCAACAAAGATGATCGGGGGACTGGAGGCTAAAACATATAAGGAACGGTTGCTGGAATTGGGTTTGTCTAGTTTAATGAAGAGAAGGACAAGAGGGGACATGACAGCAGGATTCCAATATCTCAGGGGCTGCCACAAAGAAGAGGGACTCAAGCTATTCTCCAAAGCACCAGAAGGCAGGACAAGAAGCAACGGATGGAAACTATTCAAGGAGAGAACCAACCTGGAACTAAGGAGAAACTTCCCAACAGTGAGAACAATTCAGAAGCAGTGAATGCTCCATCACTGGAAGTTTTTAAGAAGAGACTGGACAACCATTTGTCTGAAATGGTAGAGGACAGAATGGAACTGGCCAATTTGGACCCATTTTCTCCATTCAAGGAGAAAGCTTATATAGAAAAATGCTGCCCTTGCTAGAACTTCCCAACTTCAGTTAAAACAATTCATTCAGTGACCATTCAAAGTTACAATGGCACTAAAAATGTGGCCTATGACCATTTTTCACACTTCCAACCTTTGCTGCATCCCAACCATCAAAATTCAGATGCTTGGCCACGGACTCATATTTATGACCATTGCTGTGTCCCAAGGTCGTGCAATCCCCTACTGCGACCTTCATTCACTTAACAACTGGGTTACTAATTTATCAACTACATTGATTTCACTTAACCAGGGTGGCAAGAGAAAAGGTTGTAAAGTGAAGCAAAAACTCACTTAAGAAATGTCTCACTTAACAACAGAGATGTTGGGCTCCATTGTGGTCGTATGTCGAGGACAAAATGTACATCTGTACTATGGGGTTGTAATTCTCATTCTTCAGTGAGTGGAAGGACTTCAAAGTAGTTTCCAGGTTTGCAGTCAGAAGATGTACGTCACCCTTAATTCCACTCCTTTATTTTGCTGCATGGGTAGATGGAGACGCAAGGCATAACAAGCACCGTTGGGGCTGCATCATAACTAGCTTTAGCTGGACGCTGGCCAAGATGTGCTAATTAAATTGGCCCTTACCAATTAAACATGGCCTCGTTATTAAACCAATTAAGGCTTTCAGCCCTAGCAGTTCACGCTTTAAAGCAATTGAATTTAGAACCCCAAATTCATCAGTGACTCTGCCAAAGCAAAAGGCAGGTATGGTTATCATATATAACCAGCTCTAACGCATCTGTAAAGTGCAAAATTGAACTGGGTGCCATTTTAATGGTTGGAACCCTTTGGCAAGTAACAATGCCAATTTTTCATCCTTTCCATGAATAAAATCTGGATTAGTAGGCTTTATCTTGGAGTAGGGTAGAGTAGACTAGTAGGCTTTATCTTGGAGTAGAGAAGAATAGAGTAGTAGGCTTAGAGTAGAGTAGACTAATAGGCTTTATCTTGGAGTAGAGTAGAGTAGAGTAGAATAGAATAGAATAGTAGGCTTTATCTTAGAGTAGAGTAGAGTAGAGTAGAGTAGAGTAGAATAGTAGGCTTTATCTTTGAGTAGAGTAGAATAGAGTAGTAGGCTTAGAGTAGAGTAGACTAATAGGCTTTATCTTGGAATAAAGTAGAGTAGCCTAGTAGGCTTTATCTTGGAGTAGAGTAGAGTAGAGTAGAGTAGTAGGCTTAGAGTAAAGTAGACTAATAGGCTTTATCTTGGAATAAAGTAGAGTAGACTAGTGGGCTTTATCTTGGAGTAGAGTAGAGTAGAGTAGAGTAGAGTAGAATAGTAGGCTTTATCTTTGAGTAGAGTAGAGTAGTAGGCTTAGAGTAGAGTAGACTAATAGGCTTTATCTTGGAATAAAGTAGACTAGTAGACTTTATCTTGGAGTAGAGTAGAGTAGAGTAGATTAGAGTAGAGTAGAGTAGAGTAGTAGGCTTTATCTTGGAGTAGAGAAGAGGAAAGGGCCAACTGGTTTGATTGAATCATGGACCCTGAAATTGACTCACTTGAGTTCTGTATCATAATATCTTCATGAAGCACGTAACTGGTCAGCTACTAGGAGGCAACACTGCAAGCCTTGAAGGCCCCTCTTGTATCTGCTGCTAAGAAATTAAGGCTTTCTCCCTTCCAGGCTCATGCTCCATAGAACACAAATTGTCCGTTCTTTCTGAGGCAATTGGAAACTCCTCTGTGCACTCGTGTGCATGAAAGGCCAAAATAAAACCTGTTCCTTTCTTCTGATGTCTCTTGAGGATGGTGTCTGTCTGTATTTGCTTCCTAATAACACCTTCCTGTCATCTTAAATTATTTAATGGAGTTCAGTGCATTCATTCTCTCAAAGCCCTGCTTTGTGGTGTCATGAAAATTTATCTCAAACATTTTGTCCCTGCTCAATGAAGCTGTGAATCCCCTCTCTTCAATGAGAAAGAAAGAAAGAAAGAAAGAAAGAAAGAAAGAAAGAAAGAAAGAGAGGGAGGGAGGGAGGGAGGGAGGGAGGGAGGGAGGGAGGAAGGAAGGAAAGAAAGAAGGAAGGAAAGAAAGAGAAAGAAAGAAAGAAAGAAAGAAAGAAAGAAAGAAAGAAAGAAAGAAAGAAAGAAAGAAAGAAAGAAAGAAAGAAAGAAAGAAAGAGAAGGAAGAAGGAAAGGAAGGAAGGAAGGAAGGAAGGAAGGAAGGAAGGAAGGAAGGAAGGAAGGAAGAAAGAGAAGGAAGGAAGGAAGGAAAGGAAGGAAGGAAGGAAGAAGGAAAGGAAGGAAGGGAAGGAAGGAAGGAAGGAAAGAAAGAAAGAAAGAAAGAAAGAAAGAAAGAAAGAAAGAAAGAAAGAAAAGGAAGGAAGGAAGGAAAGGAAAGGAAAGGAAAGGAAAATGCTCCACATGTTGTACAATGTGTAAACATAAAGTCCCAAACACAGTTCTGCAACATTGATGGAGTAAAACTATCAATTTGAAGGTTGATTTGGCAAACAAAACCCCCACCCCTTTTATCTATTTAGATGGCAGATGCATGTGTTTGTGTGTGCTTTAAAGAAGCATTTGCGCTGTTCAGATCTCCAGCTTTTATTTTTACCCTTTTAGGGACCGTTTCTTTCCATCTGGCTGCCAATTTTTTTTTTTTAGATTGCTTTCCCCTTGGCTGCTCTGTCATCTTGGATCATTCTACCACCTTAGAGGTCACACAGTCTCCAGTAAGGAAACCTTTTTATCCTTCCATGCATTTAACAACCACTTTTTTAAAAAAAAAGAAAATGGCTTTTACTGCTTAACCTCGGGTTGAAATCGCCCCTTGAGTCAAGCCATGGTTTGTTTAACTTTTGGTTTATGAAACACGGTGCCATCGGACTCCACCCACAAAAGCGTAGGCTTGCCAGTTTTCCTGAGTTGCGAGGAAGCAAATCGCACCATCCGAGGAACGCAATGCACAAACCGACCCACTGCGTCATCTTATTTGCTGTGTGTTGCGTTGACGTTAACTTGTGTGTTTTGTTTCTAAATGGTTTGATCAGAGAGCTGGGGCGACTGAGAAGTCAAAATGTAAATAAATCAGTGCTGGGTGGGAGACTGGCTTGGTAGCTGATATATTAAAGTTTTGACTAAGTGGTGACATTTTCAAAAAAAATGCAAAAAAAAATGCAGCAGAGAACTAACAAAACAGTTCTGGAAATTCACTCTGAGTAGATTTATTCCCTTCTAGGCGACAGTTTAAAGATCTTATTCAAACCTGTTTTCCATGTGATTTCCAAGGGTGATTAAGAAAAGTCAGTGTGACTCTTTATTCAATTTTTTTTTGCAATTGCGACAAGCATGGGAAAAAATGTCTCCTAACACATCAATTTCTTTGACATCTGTCATATATTTTATATCATTTCCCCACTTTCCCCATTGCTAATCAAGAAAGAGAATTGGGCTACAAGCATCTTTTTATGCCTGATAAAAAGGTAAAGGTTCCCCCGCACACGCGTGCTAGTCGTTTCCAACTCTAGGGGCCGGTGCTCATCTCCGTTTCAAAGCCGAAGAGCCAGCGCTTGTCCGAGGACGTCTCCGTGGTCATGTGGCCGGCATGACTGGACGCCAAAGGCGCACGGAACGCTGTTACCTTCCCACCGGAGTGGTCCCTATTTTTCTACTTGCATTTTTTCGTGCTTTCGAACTGCTAGGTTGGCAGAAGCTGGGACGAGTAACAGGCGCTCACTCTGTTATGCAGCACGTGGGATTCGACCTGCCAAACTGCCGACCTTCTGATTGACAAGCTCAGTGTCCTAACCCACGGAGCCACCATGTCCCTACTTATGCCTGATAGCTTATGTTAAAAAAACACACAAAAACGTTTCACCGTTCTGTGTAGGGCTGACACAGAATATGCAACTTCTGTTGTAAATTCAACACAAGTGTCTGGAAACGTTGCTGGTTTCCAAGTAAATTAGTGTGCAGGCCCCCCCCCAAAAAGGCTGATTTACTTTTATACCGATTATTTAATCAGAAAATCTCTGATTAAAGACTCGTCATAATTCACGGTTGCAAGAATTAAGGTTGATACAACAGTCCTGTCTGCTAGCCTGGCACCTTAATCAGTAGGCCAAACGGGTTCTAGTATCTAGAATGATACTGTTGTTCTTATTCTTTAAGTCTAGATATTTCGGTGACTTTTGATCACATAAATCATGGTCTCCTTCTGGATTGCCTGCAGCAATTAGGAGTAGGGGTCATTGAATGGCAATGGTTCTCCTCATTGGGATGGGAAAAAGGGGAAGAGGAAGAGAGAGGGAGAGAAAGAGAGAGGGAGAAAAAGAGAGGGAGAGGAAGGGAGAGAGAGAGAGGAAGAGGGAGAAGGAGAGAGGGAGAGGGAGAGCGGGAAAGAGGGAGGGGGGGAGAGAGAGAAATTAGCTTAAGTCTCTTCACTCACTGAGGTCCGATATCATCAATATACAGTATCTTGGCCTTTGGCTGACCAAGCAATTCCCTCAAGATGCTGTGGAATCTGGATTAGAAAAGCAAAGCCAGGCTCCATCTTGTCAAGAGTCATTGTATTTGGATCACAAACCTTCCATCTTCACTCTTGATTTGGAGTTGTCCTTCCTTATTTGGGACCGCTGTCCATTGTGGAGGTCCTCCCTGTTATGTATTAAGCTTTATTGCAACACCTAAAGCTGTGTATAAGAGTCACCACCAGGAGGCGTTGAACTGTAACTGTTTTGGCGGGAAGCATTTCGGCGGGAAACAGAGGTTCAAACCGATTGGTTGGTTGAGTACCTGGCCAGGTACGGGCCAGGTATATATAAGAGTGCAGGTAGCTCCTATTCCCCAGTCACTTCCACCTAATAAAGAGCTGTTATGTTGTACTCATCATCATGGCGTCCTTCCTGCTCTCCAGAACCCACTACACAACACTCCCCACGGATCAGTGGGAACCTATCGCTAGGAAGACCTGTGCGTATTGCTTTGCTTTCTCCTGTGTGCCAATTGTCAGCATTGATCAACTGCGAAACACAGCCGTGGGTCTCTCTTGTGTGTGTCTCTTTCTCTCTGTGTGTAGGTGTGTAGGGTATGTGTGTTGATGCTCTCTCTGTCTCCAGGCCACCTTTTTTTTTAAAAAAAAAATCCTTCTGTCTTTCTTTTTGATGCTGAAGGGAGAAACAGATTATGGATGATCCTTAAAGCCCAAGTTTTCCTTTTTTCCTGCACTTTCTATGACTTGAGAAGTCAAGGGAAATGGCGCTACGAGATTGCGTAATACTTTATGCATGGGAGGAGGAGGAGGAGGAGGGAGGGAATTTAATTTGGCTTCAGTCTGGAGCTGTGCAAAGCAGTGACTAAAATCCCACAAATACTTCCAGTTTTAGTCTGGCAGCTGCAAGGAAAAGAAGCAGCAGCAGCCTTTTGCATCCCTCTCTCTCTCTCTCTCTCTCCCTCTCTCTCTCTCTCTCTCTCTCTCTCTCTCTCTCTCTCTCTCTCTCTCCCCTCCCCTCCCCTCCGTCTCCTCCCCAGCCCTTCCGCTATCATTCTTTCTCCAAGACTGGTATTTAAAATGTAAATAAAAAGAAAGCTTTTAGGAGATTTAAGTGTTTCCCCTTGGTATTTAAATTATTCAATTATAACCAAAGCTATTAAAATACAGTTAATTAAAATGGTTAGAGTGTTTTTCTTTGCACGGATGGCAGTGCTGCCCTCTTCCTCCCTCTAGCTGTTTTAATTCCTATTAAAAATGATAATGCTCGACTTTATTCATAAATGCGGCAACTTTAACGCCGGGGATCTCTTCGGTACACAACCGCTCCGGCTGGTTCCTTATTCCCCCCCCCCTGCAGTGATGTGGAAATTTTGCTCAAGTCTTTGGAGACTTCGCGGACACTTCATAAGCAACGGCTCAGAGGCCCCCTGCAAAACGATTCCCCCCCAAAAAGAAAGCTTATCTCAAAAAGGAAGGGAGAAGGAAAAAAAAAAGCATTTAAATGCAGCGAAAGTATTTGGTGCAGCCAAATATAATTCAAGGGCTCCGAGAGAGCCCCAAAGTTTAATATGAACATCAAGAGTCTTACGGCCCAAACCCAGGATTCACAAGTGACAGTGTTGAAGCCTGCAAATCAGCACTTTAAATATCTTAGGAGAAAGGTTTTCCTTGCATTCTGGTGGAAATGCAGCCACGGGTGGCTGCAATAGAAATGGGCAAGAACATTCTATTCTGTTCTGTCCTCTTGTGTTTGTTATGGCTGGATGTTGCTATGCGTCGAGAGCCAGCTTGGTCCATTGGTTAAGGCGCCATGCTAGAAGTCGGGAGACTGTGAGTTGTAGTCTTGCCTTAGGCAGAGAGACTATGGGACATTGTATGCCCAAATAACTAGACACAGGGACAGTTTCTCCCCCCCACACACATGCCGTCAATCGGCTAAGCATCTTATCCTCACAGTGCTGTCTAATGTCTATGTGTATTTATTTATGTAGTGTTATCAGTTATCTTCTTATTATCTTGTTTACTCCTCCCACCCACTCTTAGTGAGATAATGATGATGATTACCACTTTACAAGGCCTTGGTAAGGCCACACTTGGAACGTGGCATCCAGTTTTGGTCACCACGATGTAAAAAAAGATGTTGAGACTCTAGAAAGAGCGCAGAGAAGAGCAACAAAGGTGATCAGGGGATTGGAGGCTAAAACATATGAAGTAAGGTTGCTGGAATTGGGTCTGTCCAGTTTAAAGAAAAGACGGACCGGGGTGACATGATAGTGGTGTTCCAGTATCTCAGGGGCTGCCCCAAAGAAGAGGGAGTCAAGCTATTCTCCAAAGCACCTGAAGGCAGGACAAGAAGCAATGGATGGAAACTAACCAAAGAGAGAAGCAACCTGGAATTAAGGAGAAATTTCCTGACAGTTGGAACAATTAACCAGTGGAACAACTTGCCTCCAGAAGCTGTGAATGCTGCAACACTGGAAGTTTTTAAGAAGAGACTGGTCAAACATCTGTCTGAAATGGAATAGGGTTTCCTGCTTGAGCAGAGGGTTGGACTAGATGACCTCCAAGGTATATTATTATTATTGTTATTGTTATTGTTATTATTTTGCTTTGCATGTACATTGAGAGCTTCTGCACTGGAGGCAGATTTCTTGTGTGTCTAAGATTATTAGTGGGCTGGAGTCTAAAACATATGAAGCACAGTTGCAGGAATTGGGTATGTCTAGTCTAGTAAAAAGAAGGACTGGGCGGACATGATAGCAGTATTCCCCCCACAAAGACAAGGGGGTCACATCATTCTCCAAAGCACCAGAAGGTAAGACAAGAAACAAGGGATGAAAACTAATGAAGGAGAGAAGCAACCTGGAATTAAGGAGAAACTTCCTGACAGTGAGAACAATTAACCAGAGGAACAGAAGTTGCCTCCAGAAATTGTGGGCGCTCCATCACTGGAGGTTTTCAAGAAGAGACTGGACAGTCACTTGTCTGAGATGGTAGAGGTTCTCCTGCTTGAGTAGGGGGCTGGACTAGAAGACCTCCAAGGTCCCTTCCATCTCTGTTAGTCTGTTATTTACTTTGGAACAGCTTCAACCCTTCATTTTCCTCCTTGGAGACACAGCAGAATGACTGTTAGGGAGTACCCAATGACATAATTCTCCACCAGAGGGAATAGCACTATTGGTGTCATGTTGCAGACTGCCCTCCCTTATCTGTTGAGCTGAGACCATATCTACACACCCCTATCCTCCTGGACAGCCCTCAGGATGTCATCATAGAGCATTGCATGCCAAAACAACTAGCCAGAGACAGTATTTTGTTTTCCCCTTGTGCCATCAATCTGCTGAACACCTACAGTAATTCCCACAGGATTTGGGCTCAGAGATACTGCGATGATTCGGTTGCTTTAAATGTACACCGAGAGCTTCTGCACCGGGGACAAATGCCTTGTGTGTCTAATCGCGGGCTTGGCCAAATAAAGCATTCTCATTTGTGTCCTTGCTAGACCTCCAGGCAGAGCCCTGGAGACATCACAGCTCCTTCGGCGCCCTTTGCCTCACACACTGACCTAATGCTGGCTGGAAAAGCACTCCAAGGATCGGATTTCAAATTCTACCACCTAGAAGAGGTTCTCTAAATTAGCAGTTCTAAGTCAGCTAATAGAAGCGAGTA